>NW_027187266.1:2605213-2615917 GCF_028583685.1 Petaurus breviceps papuanus
GGGGGGGGGGGGGCTGCTGCTGCTGCAGCTTCTGCCACCAGAGTCTTCCTTTTGTAAAATCCTCGAACAGGATATTTATCTTTAAATAGCATGTCAGAATATGGGTGCCTGAGATAAGGGTTCAGTGTCTGTAGTGAGAAGGGGGATGTTTTACTGTGTGAACCCAAACTCCCTCACTTTTTAGTCACTGGTATCCTGTCAGATGATTTGTGGTATGCTGGGCTGAAGGTCCCTCAGAGCACTCTGCATTTTCTCCTTTGTCCTGGTTGTCTCTCCTGCTTGGAACACTCTCTCTCCTCACCTTCACCTCTCATGGTCAACTCAGCTCAGGTGCTAATCTCTTATTAAGCATTTTCTGATTCCTCTAGTCATTAAGGCTCTATCCCTCCTCATGTCTCCTCTTCCCCCTTCTCTTCAGGAATAGAAACTCGGTAAGAGCTGCAACTGTTTCTTCTTCTTTTTCATGTTTGTGGCCTGGCCCATTACAGTGTCCTGCACATAGGAGAATTGTCATACAGCAAAAGAATTAGATTTGTTCTATTTGGTTCCAGAAGGCTTAACTAAGAAAAGTGGGTAGAAGTTAAAGAGATAAAAATTTAGGCTTGATATGATAAAAAAAATATATCCTAAAATTTTGTTGTTGTTTGGTCATATCAGTAGTTTGCCATTTTCTTCTCCAGCTCATTTTACAGATGAGGAAACTGAGGCAAATGGGGTCAAGTGACTTGCCCAGAGTCACATAGCTAGTAAGGAAGATGAATCTTTCTTACCCCAGGTCCAGCACTCTATCCACTGTGCCACTTAGCTGCCCCTTCCTAAAATTTACAGCTGTCCAAAAGTGAATGGGTTAGGCTCCAGGGTAGTGTATTCCTTCTTAATGGAGGTCTTCAGATGGAGGCCAGATGACCAGTTGTTATAGACCTGGGGTCAAATTTTGCCTACCTGTGTGACTTCATGCTCTTTCTGGGCTTCCTTTTCTATTTGTAAAAGAAAAGTTTGGATTAGATAGCCTCTGGGGCAGTGGTTTCCAAAAGAAGAGCTGCAGACCCTTAGGGTACATGGATTGACCCTAAAGGGCTTGTCATCATGTGATCAACCAACCCAAGGATGGGAAGATGAGTTCTTTCCCACCATCCCTATAAGAGCAAATATTAAAGTTTGTTTCCAACACAACAACACCAACTCTTGTTCCCGGCAAACACTCCTCCCTACATTTTGCCCTTTCTTTTAATTATCGAAACTACCAGTTGCTCCTGGTATCAACTGCTCAGGACCTAACTGACACCCTATCCTGACGTAATTCTTCCCTGACCCTCTTCTACCTCCCCTCTCCACCCTCCATAATGGGTTATTATAGTAGATATTTCCTGAGCGAGGGCTCAGGACTAATGACTAATGAGTATAGCACTGTCCCTTCGATTTTTATTCTGGGGGGACAGAGGAATGAGCAGGCATTGGACTGATCATGTATCTCAGCTCATTATCTTTCCCCAAAATTTCATCCCTCTTTCATGCTTCCTTATTACTACTGACAGCATCAGAAAGGACCCAGGTTCACAATCTTTTTTACCGTCTTTTGTTTCCTCACTCTCTCTCAATCTACAGATCTAGTTTATTTCTGAATCTTTTCAATTCTACTTCCACATTACTCCCCATTTGTCCCCTTCCCTCTACTCACAAAACCTCCCTTCAACCTGTTTCAGGCCCTTTTATCATGTCTCATCCATACCACTGTAATAGCCTCCTAATTGCTCTCCTTGCCTCAAATCAATCTCCCCTGTACACAGTTGCCAAAGTGATTCTCCTCAATAAAATCTAATGACTCCTTATATTGTCTTTAAGATAAAACATTGTGTCAACTTTTTCTCATCCTTTAATGTTTTAGTTTATACAAGTATTATACCATATGTAATTATTAATGCAGTAGTGTACACATGTAATTTTAGAATTAGTAAATATACATATATTAGGGGCAAAACCTCAACCATGCTTGTCCAGAGTCACATGATCTGAGGTGGCATGTGATTCCAGGCCATCCTAACAACAAGTCCAATAGCATATCATACTCTACTCTTTGCTGCTGTACAGAATTTTCAATGATTCCATTCTCTTTGACTATTTTATTAACTCTGAACTCTTCAGTGTGACATTCAAGGACCCCACACTATGGGACTTATTCCACTTTCAGATTTCTAATCCCACTACACTTCTACACAAACATTTTACAACAGTCCCACCCAGATACTCAGTATTTCCAGAACAGATCCCATGATTCCTGCTTTTATATTTCTCCTCTTACTGTTCCCTTAATCTAAAATATTCTTCCCTTATATTTTTCTGCTTGCTAATCTCTCAAGAACCAGCTTAGGTGCTGTCTCCATGAAGATTTCTTTGGCCTTTATATTTCCCCAATAATATGTTAATCTCTCTCTGTCTCTCTCTGCCTGTCTGTCTCTCTCTGCAATACTGTCTGCATCTCTCTTAAAATATACATTGTACAGGTTATTTGTTGTTTCTATATTAGTTTTATATCAAGTTACAATGTCTCTGAGCTGCAGTTTTCTCATTCATAAAATAAGGAGTGAAAATAATAGTACCTACTCCACAGGGTTAACATGATATTCAGATTAAATAATGAACAACAAGAATTTTCTTTTTCTTTAACCCGTGTCTTCCATCTCATTGATACTGTGAACTTCTAGTTAGGAAACTACTGTGTCAATGAAAGTCAGCCCCTATTCCTCAACTTACCACTTTAGAGAGGTATCTTAAAGGGATATATTGTATCATTGAGCATTACTTAGGAAGGAAAGTAGCATATTTTTAGACTGTCACATGACCCGCAGCAACCAACCATCAGAACTGACATCCTTTGGCGATATGTTGTGCAGGCCTGGTCTAGTTAATAGTGGACAAAGGCAGATGGGAGTGATGATGGGATTCATACTTCTGTAAGCACTGATAGAATCCTGGAATTGGAAAAGACCACTGATGTCATTTAGTCTAGTGAATACCTGAAAATGAATTCACGATGACAAGTGGTCAATACAATTTTTGCTTGAAGATTTCCAATGTTGAGGAACCCATTAACTCTTGAAGAAGCCTGTTATTGAGTATTTTCCTTACATCAAACCCAAATTTGTCTCTTCGAAACTCCTATCCATTTTTTTATAGTTCTGCCTTCTGGTGCCAAATAGGATTTAATTTCTCTTCATTCATAAAGCCCTCCAAATATTTAGACAGTGATCATGCCCCAACCAAAAGACTTCTCCAAATTAAATATCCCCAGTTTTGTTAACCATTTCTCATACAGGGTGGCATAAAGGTCCTAGGTTTCCCTGCTCTGGACATTCTATGTCATTGGTGTAATTCCCAAAATTGTGTTGTGAACTGAATAAAATTTTCATGATGTGGTCTAATCTGAGCAGAGTACAGGGGGATTTGAACTTCAATGTAAGACTTTACATGTATGTCTATTAAATTGCATCTTTTAGATCTGGTCTAGTGTATCAGACTGCCAAGTTCATTTTGATGCTGTCATTTAATGTGTTAGCTATTGTCAGCTTCATGTCATCTGTAAATTTGGTAGACATGCCACCTATCTCCTTATTCAATTCATTAGTGTCAATGTTAAACAGCACAGAGCCAAGCATAGAAGTATAAAAGTTGGGTTAAAAATCAATTTCACCAAAGGAAAATGGGAGACACATAGCTAAGATAGCCCTTCATTTGAAGAAGATCTAAAAGTTTTAGTGGATTACAAGTTTATCATAATATAACACTGAAATGACAGGCAAGAAAGCTAAGTCAAGTTACATTAATAAGCATTTATTAAAGTTACATTAATAAGCATTTATTAAATGCCTACCATGTGTCAGGCACTGATATGGGCTAAGCATTGGTGATACAAAGCTAGTGCAATCTCTCTCTGTGTCTGTCTTTCTCTGTCTCTGTCTCTCTCCCTGTCTGTCTCTCTCTGTAATACTGTCCACATCTCTCTTAAAATACACATTGTACAGGTTATTTGTTGTTTCTATATTAGTTTTATATCAAGTCACAATGTCTCTGAAGAGAGGCATGTGTCCAAAACTTGGATGGTCATTGTCCCACTGAATTCTGCCCTCATCAGACAGAGCTAGGATGTTATATTTATTTCGAAGTGACATATATTAGGAAGGGAAAGTGACAAAATGGAGTCTTCAGAGAAAGGCAAACAGGATTTTGAAGGAACCCAAGTACACAAGTCTCATGGATCATTGTTAAATGAAGTGGGGATGTTTATAAAAAAAGACTTGGAGGGAATCTTTGCTAGTTGTCTTTGAGTAAAGGGTCATCATGTGGTTGAAAGATGAAATTTGTTTGGTTTGGCTAAAAGGGCAGAGCTAGGAGCAATGGACAAATTTGCAGAAGCAAATTTAAACTTAATGTAAAGGAAAGATTCCTAAGAATTAGAGCTTTCCAGAGGATAAATTTCCTTTGTCAAGAGCTAATGAGTTGCCCTTTACTGGATGGCTTCAAGACAAGGCTAGATGGTCATTTCTTGGGCATCTTGTACATGGAATTACTTTTTTTCAACTATGTGTGGGACTGCTTGGCTTCTGAACTCTGAGATTCTGTGAGTAAATTGGTGGAGAATTATGTATGGATTCCTCTAGGCTGAAGTCTGTTGTTTACCATCTTAAAATCCAGTAACTCCTTGCAAAGTTTTCTGATCATAGTTACCCCTACTAGGAACCACAGGCATTTTGATTTTCTGATCATTTGTTTCCCCCCAAGGCTGGATGTTTAAAGGGCTTTATTTTTATGCACCAATGATTACTGCATTTACATGTGCAAATCAGATAATTACTTAACTACCCAAATTGTGCATGCAACTAAGATAATTATGAACTCAGGGGAAAAAATAGCTTTAACAACCTGACCCTTAAGAACTAACTATCCATCAAGTTAGAAAAAGAATGTTAAAGTGGGAATTTATATCAATGCTTCACTGTAGTTGCTTGGGAATAAAACACTGGATAGGAGTCAATAGACCTAGTTTTTGACTCCACCACTGACTAATTAAGCAAATCGTGTTACATTTCTTTGCCTCAGTTTCTATCTCTGAAAATGGTGATAATAATATCTATCTTTGCCTATCTCTAAAGCCTTTTTATGGGAATCATATGAGATAACATATGGAAAGTGATTGCAAAAGTTTAAAAGTACAATAGAAATGGAAAATATCATTTTTATGCATTAGCTATTTTAAAAAGTAAGGCTCAATACCTTAGTGATATAGCCATGTAAATTAGTCCAGTTCCATATTACCTGGAAACTTAAGTGTTGGAAGAACAGTGAAGAAGTTTGCAGAGAGGTAGCTAGGGGGTGCCGTGGAACAACTGTTGGATTTTTGAGTTAGGAAAATCTGAGTTTGAATCCTGCCTCAAGCACTTCCTACCTACAGGATCCTAGGCAAGTCACTGAACTTCTGCCAACTTGTTTCCTAATCTGGAAAATAGGGATAATAATAGCCCCTATTTCACTGGATTATTATGAGGAAACATACATTAACATATATAAAGCACTTTGGAAACCTTAAAGTACCATGTAAATCCTCAATGCTATTATTAGCAGTTTCTCAAACTTGTTAATGTTAGAGCAAAACTCCATTAATTCAGATCCTTCTTCAGGAGTGGTATTTGTTCTGGAGTGAATCTCATCCTTGCCTCCTCTTTGTTCTAATAGCAGTCTGGGATCTGAAAGTCCTTTCTCCTAAACTCTGTTTTAAGGTTAAATGATTTATCTTAGTGACTTGGGTGACTTACTTCTAAGAATATAGGTTTCTTGAAGTCATGGACTCTATCTTTTTTTTCTATCTTTATATCCTCATCATTTAACCCTGGTCAGTCTTTTTATACTGTAGTCACTTATAATAAATGATTATCAAGTTGAAATATTTTAAAGTAGTATTTGGAATTTGTGACAAAGTTCTATAAATCTGAATCATTTAGCTCTCTCAATCTAGACTAGGAAAAAAAAAATAAAACACAAGAAGTTATACTAAGGCCTAAAGGGGCATGCGAGTTTGCAAAGGTCCACATGAGCTGCAAAATTGGAAATCCAGTCACAGATTGTGACAGATTCTTTTCATTTACCCACTAGACACTGACTCCTCCTTGGATAGTCATAGATATCTCCAAAAATAAACACAAATGATACCTTAAAATTAAAGAGGGACCTCAGACCATGTTTTCATAGGGGTCACTAAGTCATCGCTGTACAAATGATCTGACACCACAAAGACAATCACTTTTTTTAAAGCTACAATTTAATCATAAGTTAATTCTGGTAAAACTGGGAGTCACCAGCATGATTCATAGGATGAGCATGATCTCCACATCTTGACAGAACACTTCTAGAATCTAGGCATGTATTCTATGTCTTTAAAATGAAATACATTTATACTGCTGTAATAATATTTGGGTATATTCTCAAAATAGCTTAGTTCCATATGATTGTGTCGGTAAAAATGCTTTTAGGATCAATGCTATTTCCCCCTTTTCTCTAAAAAAAAAGTAGTAAAACAGTTTAAAGTAATAAATAGAATACTGGAACCAGATTCAGAAAGAAAGGTTCAAACCCAGAGTAATTACTTAATCTCTATGTACCTTAGGTAACTCTCCCTGAGACTTATCCACTAATAAGATAAGATAGCTGGGCTAGAATCTCTCTTAGTGCTTAAATGTTAATGAAGAATATGCAGCTCCTAATTAAGGAATGTAAGGAAAATCAAAATTTAAGACTATTTGTAATAATAAGAATTCTATGAATACTAATTCCACTAGGAATAATTATAGCTAACATTTACTTATGGGGTAGCAAGGTGGTCAAAAGGAGAGAAGGTGGGCCTTGGAATCAGAAAAAAAGTTGCTTAGAATCCTACCTCTGACACTTAGTTGTGTGACCCTGGGCAAAACATTTAACCTCTTTTTGTCCCTTTTCCCTCATCTGTAAAATGGGGATAATAATAATAGCACTTAGCTCATAGAGTTGTGAGATCAAATGAGTTAACATATTTGAAGCGCTTTGATAACTTTAAAGCACTGTATAAATACTAGCTATTATTGTCAATATTATTATTAATATTATTATTAAATGCTTTAACGTTTAGAAAGTACTTTACAAATTTTATGTCACTTTATCCTCATAACAAATCTGGGAGGTAAGTGCTAATATTGCCATCATTTTGCAGATGAGGAAACTGAAGAAGATAAAAGTTAAGTGACTTGTCCAGGGTCACACTAAGAAGTGTGTAGCCACTAAGTGCTGGAGATAGGATTTGAACCCAGGTCCTTCTCATTCTAAGGACAATATTCTATATACTAGAAAGAGTCAGAAAAAAATCATCCTGATGCTATTTTAGAACATAAGAAATTAATCACATATTCAGTCCCAGGATCATCACCATCCTTTTGTACTTGTCTTTGTGTATGTCTGTTATTAAAGCAAGGTAGCATACTGGGCTGTCTAGTGGAGGAAACTTAATCAATGAAAAATAAATCCTTAATAAATGACAAATCCAAGCAGCTAGGTGGCACAGTGGATAGAGTTCTGGGCCTGGAGTCAGGAAGACTGCTCTTCCTGAGTTCTATTCCGGCCTCTGATACTAACTAGCTGTGTGACCCCGAGCAAGTCACTTAACCCTGTTTGGTTTAGTTTCCTCACTTATAAAATGAGCTAGAGAAGGAAATGGCAAACCACCCCAGTACCTTTGCTTAGAAAATTCCAAATGGGGAAACAGAGTTGGACACAGCTGTAATGACTAAACAATAACAACAAAATGACAGATAATTTAGGTCATGGTTCAGCTCCTCCTCCGAAAGTGGAAGCTAAAAGAAAGATATGGATGACCTCATAGTTACAGGGAAAGTGGTAGGTGCTTTCCAATGTACCAAAGAAAATCATGATCCCACAATAACTTGTCTCTTCCCCCGACATACACAAAAGCCCTAATAATCAGGCAGGGTAAATGTACCATTCTTTAACCTATTTTCAAACTATAAATGCTATTAATTTTTAGTCCATAGCCAAAAGAGTTTGGTTTTTAATGAGTTGATAAGCATTTGTCAAATGCCAACTATGTGTCAAGTACTGTGCTTTGATAGTTAGCATTTATATAGTACTTTAAGGTCTATAAAGCATTGTCCAAATGTTATCTCATTTGAGCCTCACAAAAGGTAAATGCTATTATTATCCTTGTTTTACATATGAAGAAAATGAGGGTGAGTAAAATTAATGACTTGCCCAGGACACAGCTAATAAAAGTCTGAGATAAAATTTGAACTCAGGTCTTCTTGACTTTAAATACCATAGTTGGTTCTACTATACCACCTAGATGAAAGTTTAAAATTATTATCAGACTTGAATCATAGCTACTTACTACTTATGTGACTTTGAACAAATAACTTCATCTCTTTGAAATATTTTTTTTTTACAACAAATGGTTTGGTTAGATCACATGACTCCTAAAGTCCCTTATAATTCTAAATCTCTGAATCTATCTGCATTCAGCTTTCTGACATATTTACTGTCTTTCTTAATGAACATTAGTGAATTGGTCCCATGTTTATCAATTTTACCTGAGAAATAGTAAACAAAAGTGATACATTGAAGTGACTTGGAATGTATCATAAAAGCTATAAAAACTAAGATTTAGTAAAGAAAAATGGACAAGAAGAAGGGGGAAGGGGCAGCTAGGTGGTAGAGTGAATACAGCACCAACCCTGGAATCAGGAGGACCTAAGTTCAAATCTAGCCTCAGACACTTGACACACATAGTAGCTGTGTGACCTTGGGCAAGTCACTTAACCCCAATTGACTTGCCTTCCCCCCTCCAAAAAAGGGGGGAGGAAGTTCTCCAAAGTATATTTTTATGACCAACATCATTATTGAAGTTGGAGATATAAAAATAACATGTATATTCTTTTAAATCTTCAATGTTGTATAAAATCACATAATTTTTGAGTTAACTTATAATAATAAGTGCCTTTAAACAATCTAAATTCTTAATATTGCATGATGTCATAGTAGAATAAAATACATTTAAATAGTTACGCCAATAATTCATGTCTATAAAGCCAATGAAATGCTGTTAGGGTTGCAATTTATTTTCTAAGCAGTGTGTTCCCTTTAAAATGTGGATGTTGCTCCTCTGATTCAGATATATGTGACAATCTATGAATTTTATGTGTTTACTATTTATACTCAGAGAAATATTAATTCAAATAATGTTTCAGAATGATTACTTCTATAAATATTTGGAGTCATCAACATTTTCTTTGAAAAATAATTTGTAAGCGGAGAAGTTTGATAGCTTCTAATTATGACAATCTAAATCTAAAAAAAATAAAAGATTGAGTGACAGGCCATACAGTGCTTGCCAAGAACCTCCAAAATGTAAATGTATGCTATTATTATCATTATTATTGTTATTAACGTAGCAGAATGGTACAAGGGATGATGTTTGTTACCTTATTGTTTCAACTTTCCAGCTATGACTTGTTCTAAATGAAGAAAAGGGCTCATAACATGGTAAAATGGAGGGTTGAGCATGGGGAACATTGTTGTAAATTTCAATGACTCTATTGAAATTTGAGTGTTGCAACCATTTCAACCACACCATTATATAGTCTGTTTCATCATGCTACTAAAACTCTGCACATGACGAGTTATATTGAACTTGCCTGCTTCTGCATGTATCTGTTAGGTTGTCAAACCAACCTCAAGTACTTGACATTCAATTATTTCTACTAACTGGCCCATTTCATAGAGCATTCTTGGCACATTATATTGTAATGTATCTCAAATGTTTCAGCAGTTTAAAGCCCTTTGGAAAATGGCCAGGTTGGTAGGCACTATAAAAGCTTTGAATAAAGAATTCACTGAAATTTTGCATTATACTCGTATATTTAGGAATGAAAACTCTTATGGCAACTTACATCTTCCTTTATCATACCACCTTTGATAGGGTGGTACTTTGCCAACAAGATGGCCATTTTCTTTTTTGGGGGAATTAGAAGCCCTGAAGAAAGAATTCCCAATTGCCATAAGAAGAAACTCATGAATGAGAAGAAAGAAACAGTAAGAAGAAATCAGTAAAGGAAAAAAAAATTTAGGATAAGGGAACATTTGTTCAAAATAAAGCTATAATTCTGAAGAACACATTGGAATGAATTAGAACACTTCATTCATTCATTCATTCATTTCCTTTATTCAAGAATTTATTAAGTGGTTTGTACTATGTTAAGCATTGAACATACAAAGGCAAAAGCAAGTCTTGAAGCTCAAGAATCACTGATTCTATTGAGGGAAAATAACATGTACAGATAAGCAAATTTATATGAATTTGGGACAACTAGGGGACAATGTATCTCAGAGCATTGGGTCTGAAGTCAGAAAGACCTGAGTTCTAATCTTGCCATACTTACTTGGTAGCTGTAAGACTCTGGGCAAGTCATTTAGCTACTGTTTGCCTCAACTTTCCTTATCTGTACAATGGAGATTATGACCATATTTATTTTCAGGGATTGTTGTGAGACTAAATGAGATAATAACTGTAAAGTACTTAGCACAGTCCCTGACACAGAGGAAGCACTATATAAATGTTAGCTATTACGATGATGATGATGATGATGATGATGATGATGATGATGATGATGATGA
>NW_027187266.1:2615927-2731672 GCF_028583685.1 Petaurus breviceps papuanus
GATGATGATGATGATGATGATGATGATGATGATGATGATGATGATGATAATGATGATTATGATGTTAGCTAATATTTGGCTGATCTGGGGCCCCTAAATTTATTTAGTCCCTTTCTTACCCCCCCAAATTCTCCTGATGAAAGGGAAAATATAAGGTCAAGACATTTGTCCTTTTTAAGGGTTTCAGATATTCATTGATCATTCCTATGAAAGGTTCAGTAATCAGGAATAAAAGCCCATTGAATCCAGAGATGAGCAGGTAAAAATGAACTCCTGATGCATTAGATCTGACCATGTACTTCTGCTGCTAGCTCCCATTTTCTTCAGGGGAAGGGGATGGAAGAAAGAATCTCTGTTTGAAGGACTGTCTATGAGGAATGCACTATGAAAAGCTGAAGATAACATTTCTTTCCTCAGAGCTGTCCTACTATGCTTTCTCACCAGGACTGGCTCTCCCACTTTTAAGCCGTTAGCTGAATGAGAAGTAAGAGAGGAAGAAGAACAGCCAAGTTAAAGTCTGAGAATGGAATTCTGAGTATAAGGAACATTAAGTATAGCTATTTGAGTGGACCTTAGGAATTTGTGTGAAGGGCAGTATATACATATGCATATGTATATATACAGTGTATATATATGTATATGTATAAATTTATATATACACACATGTATATACATATTTGTATAAATATATACATCTAGTTTTATAATGCTTTAGGAGAGAGAGAGAGAGAGAGAGAGAGAGAGAGAGAGAGAGAGAGAGAGAAAGTTTGTTCACATTTACATTTACATTTTTGTTTTCCAACTCTGGTACTTACATAACTGTTATAATGTGTGTTAACTTCCTGGGCTAGCAGAATGATTGATCTGGAAGGTATGCTAGAGACCAATTAGTGCAGTCTCTTCATTTTACAAATGAGGAAGTGAAACACAGAGAGGTGAGGTAAATTGCTCTGGGTAACACAGCCAATTAATCTAAGAGCTAGAATAACAACACATGTGTACTAATGCCCAAACTTTCCGCTACACCAATATGAATTTGGCATGTAACCTACATAGTAGGAAGCATTGGTATACTGAATTCAGTGGCCTCAGAGACACAAATATCAGATAATTACCTTAAATTTTAATTTATTATTCCTTTACTTATATTTCTTATTCATGATAAAACTCAATGAAAACATTTATATTATCAAAAGATAGAGTTATATCTTTGGCTTATACACGTTTCTCAGTAATAAGTATATATTTTCTTAAAGTATAAATGATTAGTGAGTTCCAACTATAAAATAGACATGTAAATGGTGAAATTAGAGGAGGCTGCTTTATTCTGTGGGAGGTAT
This sequence comes from Petaurus breviceps papuanus, assembly GCF_028583685.1. Classification (NCBI taxonomy): domain Eukaryota; kingdom Metazoa; phylum Chordata; class Mammalia; order Diprotodontia; family Petauridae; genus Petaurus; species Petaurus breviceps. The sequence goes on from NW_027187266.1 coordinate 2,617,268, forward strand.
CAGTAATGGGTTTCTAAGATACGGCCCAAACCTCAAAGAATTTAAGCATTAAAATTATACTTCAGTCAGTTTAATCTTTGATAATTAAAAATCATATTGTATCAGGACCATTATTTTTCATCAGCTGTTTATATGATGAAAGTATAGGTGATGAAGCTGAATTCAGTACTAACTGTCTATCATGGTCTAGAAATAATGCTTTAAAAATAAATGATCTATAACAGCCTCTTATGATTGTATGAGGAGAGGGAGAAGGTGAAAATTGGGCATTTTTTTTAATATTCCTAAAAGTAAATTGCTGAAGGTATAATATGTGTTCTGAAAAATCATACCAATGGCAGAGTGATTTGTCTCTCCCAGTAGTCTGTATTCTGGATAAATGCTGAACTGAATAATTACTGAATTAAGCCCCTAATTGCTCCTAGTATTGTGCTAGGCATTCTGTAAATCCTGTATTTGTTTTGTTATAGACATCATCCATCATCTAAAACTAGCAGCGACCTTCATTTAAAAGTCTTAAAAACAGCACAGATGTTCAGATGAAACTCCCGTGATGGTAACTGATGGCTGGATTTACAAATAAGTTGGCTACCATCTATGCAACAATGCCTAAAACATTTAGGCATTCTTCATTTGAGGTCTTGTACAATGGCCATGGATAGGCTTCATAGAGCAATTTTCACTGAGATTCCTTTTTGATTCAGGTTCCATCACAGACTGTTAAAGCTGGCTGGGACCTTAAAGTGCATCTAGTAAAACCCCCTAATTTTCCAGATGAGTTCCAGGGATGTGAAGTGATTGTCCAAGGTCTACATGGCTAGAGGATATCAAAGCTAGGGGTTAAAATTAATTCTTCTGGCACAAAATTTGGGGTTTATTTCATTTCCCCTAATTAAACTAAGAAGCCTTGTATTCATTTAAAGTTTAAGATGTGAGAACAGCCTGGTCTTATGGATAGAGAGCTTTTTGCCTTGGACCTAGGAAAATTTGGAATCAAGAATCCTCTTACATATGCTGACTATGTGACCCTGGGTATGTACTTTACCCTCTTGATGCTCCAGGAAACTTGTTAAGTTTATGATTTAGTTGTTAAGTTTATAAGAAGTTTCCTCCTTACTAAAATGAAAGCATAGCTTAGGACTAATTTATTAAGATATTCCTACATGAATTAAATGTAGAGATTGGAAAATTATGAGATGATTAAAATAAAATTTGAACTCAATAATATTTATATTTGCCTTTTTCTAGTTTATTGTTGGAATACATAAAGAACTTATGATTTCATCAGCATAAGGAATACCTAAGGTGAGAATTCTCTCCACTAATTCAAATCATAATCTTTCTCTAACTTAGTATATGCAGTAGGAAGACTAACTAATGAGAATGAAGTTCTTGGTGCATGATTGGATTTACCTCCTCCTAATATTCCCTGCTAGGTTGGCAGCTAGGTAAGCCAGTGGATAGAGTTCTTGGCCTGGAGTCAGGAAGACTGAGTTTAAATTTGATGACAGACACTTAACTAGTTGTGTGACCTTGGACAAGTCACTTGTCCTGAGGCAAGTTTGTCTCAGTTTCCTCAACTGTAAAATTGGAATAATAATAGGACCTACCTTGAGAAGTTGTTGTAAGGATCAAATGAGATAATATTTGTAAAAGCACAGCACATGGCATATAATAGGCCCTATATAAGTGCTTATTGCCTCTTACCCTTTATCCATCCTAGGTTCCATTTCCACAAGTAGAAGCTTAACAGGCCTACTTCAGGACATGAATGAGTAGGGAGCTAGTGCCATGCGGTGGCAAGGAATTTTCTGATTTTCTAAGGAGGTAAAAGGACTAATGATTCCAGAGACAAGGAGCTAGGAGTGATTTCATATATAAAAAGATGATAGGTAGGCTCCTACCTTGGCCTTTTTTGTGGTGGCCAGAGAAGATGAATTGTTGTAAACTGCAGAGCTGGGAGGAGGGTGGGGAAGGAAAGGACAGTGGCTGCTTTAGCCTACTCCTACCCAGTCCCCATGGGCCATGAATGCATAGTGCCTCCATTTCTTCTGTATTTATTTTTTCCTGATTGTAAGGAAATGAATATTACAAGAGAGGTATGCCTAGATGACCAAAGACATTGATTGAGAGAAGCATCAAAGCCATCAGAAGTCCAGTAAATAAATGGAGCTGGTAGGAACAGCAGCAGCAGCAAAGCAGGGGGAGAATCCCAGGTAATAGCAAAAGAGACCTGCTTAACTGCCCATAAGTGGACTGACCCATCAGTCAAAACACCAAGCCCTACAGGGAGCGAGCCCAGCAGAGGAAGAAGAGGAACTCATCCTTCATCCACTGTTGTTGCCTCACCATGAAGTAAACTTAGTGAGATCTTCTCAAAAGACGCAAAAAGACCTTCACTGCTCATATGTTCCCTACACACACACACACACACACACACACACACACACACATGCACACATACACATATGCACACTACATGGGGGCTGATGTGATTTTACTAGAAGCCCCAATCCCTCAGGTTTGGTATTTCCAAGAAATCCTTGAGAAGAAGTAATCATTCAATCTCTGTGGATCAACTGTCCACTGGAGTAGGAATAGAAGATTGAGCCCAGAGGGCTGCAGATAAGCCTCAAGGAGTCATTTGAAGGACATAGAAGATACATGACAATCAGCATCAAAGATCTAATACATAGCAGAAGTAAAATCTGAACGTAAATTTTCCTGACTCAGGAATCTCATCGACAATGCCACAAAGTGACATTATTGCCTCTATAATTGCCTGATTATGGCTCAGCAATTAAAACTGTATAGGAGCCAAATAATTTTCTAAGAATCAAATAGGTTTATTCAGAATCCCAACATTTCCATACATGGTTTTGTTCTGTTTAACATCTTTATCTCCCTTTGACTTTGACCTGATTCACCCTTCTCACTCACTCTAATGCTTCCTTAGACTTAGGACCATAATTATAGAGTTGAACAAGTCTTCAGATACCTATGAGCCCAACTCCCTCATTTCATAGATGAGGAGGGTAAGGAAAGTTCAATTATTTGCCCAAAGTCAAATAGCTAATGAGTGTTGGAAGTGAGGTTTGAACTTGAGTCCACTAATTTAAAGCCTGTGCTTTACCCACTCTATAAGGGTGTTGTTTTTGAGATGGAAATGAACTTAGAACAGAGCCCATGATTTTGACACTTGAGTAAATTGAAGGCCAAGGTCATTCAACTAGTTCCTGTTTTCTCACTTTAGCTCTCACTGTTCTTCTCTGACACATTAACACACCTAACATTAGATCTCTCAGAAGAAGAATGTAAAAGACATGACAACATGAGAATGTCATGTATTACTTCAACATATTCCTATATTTTCAATTCCTTCATTCTTTTGTTATGTTATCAGGTTTGTTCCCTAGAAAATGTGGTGCTCATATCTTCCAGACCCCTAGCCCCACCCCCTCCTCACACACACCCAAATCCACAGATAACCAACGACAGGGTCCACAAGCTAAAGTTTGTTGGAACCAAAGTGCATGAAGGGAGTGTGTGTGGCAGGGAGATTACTGCATAAGCATCTCTTGGCAGTTTCTTTTAATCGACCCTTCTAGGTTTCTTCCTGTTGGCCCCAAGTAGTTTATGAACATTTCTCCATCAGTGAGACAAGGCTTCCTTTGCCATGCCTTCTTAACCAGCTCCACCTGCTGGCTCCAGGGAATTAACTCCTGCTTAGTCTATGACCTGTAACCTTGATTCAGATAATGTAGGAGTTTTCCTGAAAGGACTATGCCTTCCCCTTCTCCCCTCCTCTGCATATTTTCATACTTCTGCATCAGTTAATCCTTGGCATGGGAAGAGGTGGGGCTAGGTCTGTTTTTAGCATATTTTCCTTGGGTTTTAGAGTTTATTTAATCTGAGTCACATTTAATTGTCCTAAGGCAAACAGATGAATAATCCCAGGGGAATATAGCCCTGGTCAGAAAGTACTGGGGTTGGGGGTGGGGGGAAACGGCGTCCAAAGTGAAAGAGCTGTAGGATGCCGTCCTCCTGGATCTCCCTGGGGTTAACTCAATAAAAAGAACTGGACTGTTTGGGAAACAGAGTAATTCTATTTGGGAGTTTAGCAGACAGTGACTCAGATTTTTTTTAGTTTTTTGGACCTTATACAATGCTTGACAAGCAGGTATGAGGCCCACACCTGCATTGAAAAGATCAGCTAGAGTTCAGCAGAACATTTTAACAGAAGCTCTCTTGTTCTGTTACTGAGGTCAACTCAATGGCTCTGGCCACATTTCTGATAACTTCATTTTCAGGCCTCTCCCACTGGGCCCTATGGCCCATTCCTCTTGGAAAGGTCCAAATCAAATCAAGGCAAAAAACCACCACCTATTGACAAATCCTATTAGAATGAAAAAGCACAGCTCTAGAGTGATGTGAAGGGAGCAGAAATCTTTGGAGATGTGCTTAATTTTTCTTTTTTTTATTATTTTATCAATAATAATCACTTTTAGCATTATGTGTCTTGTGAATTGTAACTCTAGTAGTTGGCTTTGAGTTGTAGTGTTGGCTCAAAGTGATTGTATGGGGTGACATATCAATAGAAAGGTGCCAAAAAGCTCAGATTTGAGGTTGTATTTCCCAGTGTTTTTGCTTTGTTCTTACTTTTCATGTTCTGAGCACTTTACTTGCAGGGGGAAAAAACCTTCTGTTGTAGTCCATCCAAGACTTCCCCATTGGTCATTTTCCCAGAGTCTTGGCCTCAAAAATTAGCTCTAGACATATTTCTTGGCATATGATACATTTGTCCAGGCCACTTCAGCTAAGGCCATTTAAAACACACACACACACACACACACACACACACACACACACACACACACGAGTTCAACTTTTAGTTCATAATGAATGCCAAGATCATAAATCATACTGAGTTGTGATTATTAGCAATTCAGAATGGGCATTTCCTTCCTGTTACCTCTGCTCAGGGTTATCCTAGATTTTTAATTAGGATTTTCCATCACATCAACAGAGTAAAAGAAGGTAGATATTTAAAAAGACTCAGAAGATGGGTCACTTATAAAGACTTGGTCCCCAGGCAAACTCTTTGTTGCAAATTGTATTTTTTCTTTGCACATTTATTTCCTATTCCAAGAAATTACAGTCATTATCCATCAGATTACTTTTGTACCTGTGTGGATGGCTCACTGGAGAGTGATTCTTGAAAGATGGGAGGTTATGTTGTTGTTGTTTTAGACTTTGGGAGTTGCTTTAAATGGAACCATTGGAGTCATTTAAAAAAAAAAGGAAGAAGAAAGAAGGTAGAAGGAGGAAGAGGAGGAGAAGTAGAGAAAGAATAAGAAAAGAAATAGAGGCCAATTCTTTCCTCTCTCCCATCTTGTGGAAAGATTCAGTCTCTTTTCTGATCTTAATTCTTTATCAAAGAAAAGATGCGATATTTCTTAACAGACTTAGAGGAAAGGAGGAAAGGTTTTTTTTTTAATTCATTGAAATTAAAATATAGATGTTACTAAAAAAATTTGGGTGGCCACAGTAATGTTCACTATAAATTTTGAATTAAATATATAATTTAGAAAATAAAAGAGAGAAATAGGCTTGCTAGTCATGGTATTTCATTTGAAATATCTGTGATCACCCATTAGCGATGATACCAGAAAAGTTAAACACAAGTTATCTTTAGGACTACGTAAGTTCTGTTTTCTATAGTGAGTCACAGGTATAGAGGGCTTAGTTCCTGGTTTATGTCTGTCTTTGACATGATAAATCCCTGGAAACATCTGGGTTCCTTGAGATCTCCAAACCATGATTTCCTGTTCACTCTGATGCTTTCTCATCGCAGGCTTTTAAATATTGTTTGTGTTTTCTCTCTCTATCCCCCTTTATTTTCAGTCTTCTCCCCTCTCACAGATAACTATCTCTCCACAGACAGGCCTTGGTTTTCCAATCATGAAAAACTGTCCTTTATCACTTTCCATGTTATAACTCCACCCTGTTTCTCTTCACCTCTTTTCTAACAGCTTTACCACAAACTTTATTCATCTTCTGATAATTTGGGCTCCATTAAAAAAATAACCATTGTGAAATTAAGAATTTATTAAGACTACTCGGCATTTTAATGTGTTTACTTTCCTTTAAGGCAGTTGCCTAGTCTTATGTAAACTTAATAAGTCCACTGATCCCTATATCAGAACTCATAGGGCATACAATAGTAATATTTTGTACCCATACAACTTAGGCATATAGAATATATGAAAGGCCTATGCCCTTTCCAAAAATGGGAAAACTGCAAAATTTTATTCTGTTACCATTGTTTAATAATCTTGTAATGAATCCATATTTATTCAATGGTTGGCAAATCTCCTTGTTTATAGATTTCACTTAAAATCAAGATGACTTTATTAGAGGAAAGTAAAAGGAGATTTAATTTATAGCAATTCTGATAGCAATGGTCTTGGTGGAAGATTAAATGGCCCAAGTAGAGGTTGGATTATTTTAATTGAACATTTACCATATCTCCTTTGAACTCAATTGAATTACCAAGAGAGCTTTAATGACCTCTTTTTTTTTTCCTCTTGGGGGGGGGAGGGGAAAGCAGGGCAATTGAGGTTAAGTGACTTGCCCAAGGTCACACAGCTAGTAAGTGTTAGGTGTCTGAGGTCGAATTTGAACTCAGGTCCTCCTGACTCCAAGGCCAGTGCTCTATTCACTGTACCACCTAGCCACCCTTAATGACTTCTTAAAAAAGAGATTAGTGATCCTTACTTCCATGCAAGCTCCAAGATATAATTCTCCAGAACACAGTCTCCAAAAAAGGGTATAACCTCCATATAAACTCCTCCCTAATCCTTTATTTTTTTTATTGCTCTGTTTTCTGGCTTTGGTTGCTAGCTAGCATTTATATATTGATTTAAACTTTTCATAGAGCTTGTATATATTAATTCATGTTTATTCAGCTATACTGAATATATATTCTTTCCCTTCTAAGAAAATAATGGTAGAAATGTACATGAGGTAAAGGAATAGCTAGAGAACATATCAAGCTTTAGATTAATTAAATAAGCTATGAATTTTTAAAAATTAAATTTATTTTTGAAGTATGTACGTATAGATGTATAAATGAATATATGAATGCATATATATACACAAATGTTACATATACATTTGTACATACACAAATGTGTATATATATATATATATTTTTTTTTTTTTTTTTTACTTTCAGTCTCCTACTGACATGGTTGGAAAATATATTTTGTAGTTGAGTGAAATACTTTTATAAAAAGTCATTAATGCCCCCTCCCATAAGTGAATTGTGATAAAAGATATGGCTAATTTTCATTAAGATAACTCCTTGAGCCCTATTTGGGCCATTTTATACTCTACTAAAATCATTGTATAAAATTTAATTTTAATTTTTTTTGAGGGGGAAGGCAGGACAATTGGAGTTAAGTGACTTGCCCAAGGTCACATGGCTAGTAAGTGTGATCAGGTGTCTGAGGCTGATTTGAACTGAGGTACTCCTGATTCCAGAACCAGTGCTCTATTCACTGCACCACCTAGTGGCCCCATAAAATTTTCTAAGTAAGAAATCTCATGTTTAATAAGAATGTATATGTAGAGCTTTGTAGCAGTAAGCACCCCAGTGTCCCCAGGGTGACTGTCAACACAGGTTCTTAGATCTGCTTTGTTAAAGGAAAGCAACTCAAAATGGGTTAACAAGCTTACTTTCATCAATCAAACATATATCGTTTACCTAGTTCAGGGGGAAAAGGTCAGCACCCCAAACTTCAGAATATACAGAGGTTACAAACATAAGTTACAAGAACATTTCAGCAGACAGGCTTCCATACTGTCCAACCATTACATACATCCATACCTAATCACAGTTACCAGAAAGGGAAGCATCAACATCTCGGTTTTCAAAGCCAGGGGGCTCTCAATGGCTGCCCAGAGTCTGGTCAAATCACATAACACTTCTCAAAGTGAGCCCCAAAGCAAAGCCTCCCATCAGGGCTTATATACCTGCTCCTGGCTCAGAGAATGTAACAACCTTCTTGACCCACTGCCCAATCACAAAGTATCCTGAAAAACAAGCCTCCCACCACAGTCTCCAGGTGCACTTAAGCCTAGGGGCAGGGAAGATCTTAAAAATTTACATTCCCATTACAAGCTTCTATCAGGGGAGAAGAAAATTTAAAACTCAAAAGTTTATGGAAGTGAATATTGAAAACTAAAAATTAATTAATTTAAAAAAATCTCCTATTTCCTGTCCTATTCATAATCTAATTCTCCATGATTGAGGGCGAAATGTAGAACCAAGGAGAATGATTCTCTGAATATCTCCTGGCCACGTCTGCCTCAGGGTTCCATTGTTGGAATTGGTAATTGACTTTCATAGTTCACTATTCCAAGAAAGCTTCAGTTTTATGTCACTTCACCTCCTTCACTCTGGTCATCTCCCTTACAACCTCCTCAATCACCTTGCCCCCTCCCTCCTTCTCTTCTCAATTCTAAAGGGAAGATCATTTCAATTACATCATTGTTCCTGGATGGAGTATTTCAGTCTACTCTCTTATCTTCCTACTCACCATCCCATCCCAGGAATTTTCTACACCAAAATGACCATCCTAGACCATCACCCCCTTAGGTGTGTTGTGTTGTCCACTGCCATGTAAGCTTCTCCAGGGGAGCAGTAAAGAGAGACAATGAGATGAAAACAGAAGATGATGAGGACAACAGTGACCACAAAGGAGTAGAGGATAGGAGATGCTTTAGTATTTCCTGATACCATCTTTTGGCAGTCTAATCAAAGTAATGAGATATGAAAGACCTGATCCAACTGAAACTCTGCTGCATGTGGCCCCTGCTATCCCCCCAAAAAGGGAATTATAAAAAAGAACATTATAATAACCAGACCCAAAGCCTGTGGGGTCTAAAACAGAAACATCAATTTTCTGAAGCATACAGAGTAGAAAGAAGCCCAGCATAGTTTATCTAAATAGCAGCAAAGAATCCTGAGGTGACAGCATGGCCTTTGAGATGGAACTTGTGTTGTGAAAGTGGGATTAGATGTAATTGACAATGATTGAGGCAGAGCCTTGCCAAATGACAGCTGAAAAACTACCTTGGTCAGTCAGTCAATCAACATGTGCCTATAATATGCCAGGCCCTGTGCTAAACACAGAGGATACATGTAGAAAGAGGCAAAAGATAGCCCCTGCCCTCGAGCATCTTACAGTCTAACGGGGAGATAAAAGGCAAACGGATATGTACAAATGAACTATATGCAGGATGAATAAGATATAGTGAAGAGAGAAAAGGCATGAGAATTGAGAGTGGTGGGGAAGAAGGGGAACATCCAGCATGGGGACAATCAGAGAAAATGCTGGGAGCTAAGAGATGGAGTTTTGTTCAGAGATTACATGACTGATAAGTGTCAGAAGACTGGAAAGGGAGTAAGATGCTAGTTTATGAAAGGCTGTCTGCAGAAAGCTGTTGCAGTAGCAATTCAAGGTGGCCCTTTTCCCAGTCTCTCTGTAGGCTATTAGAAAACAGAGGGAGTTATCTTCATCTATTTGTTCTCCCAATTAATGTCTAAGAAGTGGTAATGGTGGAAACTATTTTTCACTGATTTATGAGAGATTACAAAAGATTTTATGGCATGGGATTTCTTCTTATTTATTTTTGTTAGTGTAGTTCAATTAATTCTTTGTTACTTGATTTCTGGTACTTTGTCTAGTCTACTGTAGAGACTACACTGAATGGAGACTCAAGCTAAATATATTTCCCTTCTTCCACAATGAACCTAAATGTAGCATGGGAACTAATGCAGGGGTGAGGGTAACCTCTCTATATTATGTAAATATTTACTAAATACCTAAAATGTAAGGACACCAAGGAAAAAGATAGAAAAAAATTTAAAAAGGAAATGTAGAAAGGGGAAAAAAACCATGTCAGATGACAACAGGTAGAATACTGGAATATTTGTACAAAAATACTAAAGTATTAATAACATTTTAAAAATAAATTTAATTTTTGAACATTCATAATACATTACCTGAAATGTATTAGGCATATATTTTTATTACCCAAAGCCCAATTTTATTCTATATTCCCCTTTGCTCGGCTCAATCTAGGAACCTGTTATTTACTCCAAAACCCCCTTTTAGCCAAACACCTCAAAAATTTGAATCAATGGAATATGATGGCAGCCAACAATTTCCTCACCCCATTTCTCCTAAACACTGATGTACCAATCCAGTGATTTCACTAATGTTTACTAGAAGCTAAAGCTGTCACACTTTAGTTTCTGAACTTAAAAAAAATTATTTTCACCCCAAATGAAAATTAGAGGAGGCAGATGACACAACATTTAGGAATCAAATAACCAATGCATGTAGGCATCATTTTATGTTTCATCTTATTGGATGGGCTCAGAACTATTGCAAACAAAGTTCGTTTCTTAGGTGAGTCAGTAAGAGCATGCTTGAATTCTTAAATTCCACAAGAGACATTTTCACATTTATATAGTACTCAAATTAAAGTGTGGATACTTTGTTTCATGTGAAATTCCTAAGCCTCCTCTTGAAGCAAAGATTTGGATTTTTAGATGATGGTGAACCGAGTAGTACTGTGGTGGTCTTTTGCCATATACAGATCTTAGAGTATATACCATTTAGTCCTGAAAGGCTCATTTTATTTTATTTTGTTGCCAATGGCTCTTTTGATTCAAGCCACATCAAAATTCCCTAATTAAATTTATTTGTATTTATTTACATACTGCTCTCTGCTCCAAACAATCTAAACCAAATAAGGGGACTCAGCTTGAATAGCTTCATATACCACATGGATACATACTACAGAGGCACTCTTGATCTCACCCTCTAACAGTAAGATCCCTAATTCATATTCTAATTCACCTTCTCCTTTAGAAAATAGGAAACTTGGGGCGGACAGGTGGTGCAGTGAGTAAGAGTGCCAGCCCCAGAGTCGGGAGACCCAGGATCAGTTCTGGCCTCAGATACTTAACACCCACACAAAATAACTGTTACTTAAGCAAGTTACTTAACTCCAATTGCTTTAAAAAAAAAAAGAAAAGAAAAGAAAACACGAAACTTAACTGCCCAGAAACAAGAGTTCTAGACATTCCTTCATTCAGCATTCTTTCACATCTTTGCCCAATTTCTTTGACAACTGTCATAGAACAGTCCTTAAAATATTGCCAGGCATATAATAAATGCTTATTGACTGACTAATTAAGCACTTACTAAATTTGAGACCCTGTGATAAGCAATACAGACAAGCAAATAATAGTGATTACAAGTGATATTTATATAGGGTTTTAATATATTATTTCATTTGATCCTCAAAAATCCTTATGAATTAAGTGCTATTATTCTAATTTTATAGAAAAGGAAACTGAACTTGAGAGAGGTGAATGACTTGCCAAAGATTGCCTAAGTAGTATTTGGAGGGGATTCACTGAATCATAGAATTTGAGGCAGTTAGAAGGACCATCAAATACCCAAAGGGAATTCTCACTATAATATACTCAATAGTATTGAATTATGACCTCTAAGGAAGGGGAACCCACTATCTCTCAAGGCTCTTCACTGCACTTTTGGACATCTCTAATTATTAAGGCTCCTCCCCTACCCCCAACATCAAACCATACTTTGTCTTCTTGCAAAATTCACTTATATTTCCTAGTTTTCCCTCCTGGGGCCTAACAGAAGTCCAATCCATCCTTCTCATGGCAGCACTTCAAATATTTGAATTTTGTTCTCCCTGAGTCTTCTCCAGCCTAAACATCCTCAGTTCTTTTAACTAATCCTCAAATGACAAAGACTTTAGATCTTTCACTGCCTTTGTTGACCTAATATCTTCACTTTACAACTCACAAATGTTGTTCTTACACTGATGTGCCCACAACCGATCATAATATTCCACATGAGGTCTTTTAAGGGCACTGTACAGTGGAACTATCACATTCCTATCCTGGGAAGCAATTTGTCTCAGTGCGTTACAATAAAGCTTTAATTAAAAGTGTAAAAACCATTCTTAGCACACATGACAAACAACAAATGACAGGCCAATTTGGCCCATGGGCTATAGTTTGCTGACCCCTGATCTAGTGTGTTAAGCACTTCTCCCAGTGTGGCAGCACCACCTGAAATTTTGATGAGCATGCTACCTTTGCCTTTATCTAAGTGACTATAAAAATATTAAAATTAAATAGCATATAATCAAGGATAGACCCAGGGGGTATTCCACTGAAGGCCTCCTGCCATACTGGATATCAAACTAATAATGAGTATTTTTTTTTTATTCTGGCTTCCAAATCAGTTGGGAATCTACCTAATTGTATAATACTACCTAGAATAGTATGAAATTGTGTATCAAAAGCTTTGCTAAAATCTAAGTAAACTATTATCTACATTAATCCTTGCACTTGGGGTACTAGTTTAGTAATCCTATCAGAAAAAGAAAGAAGGTTAGTTTGGCATGACCTGTTCTTGGTGAATCCATTCTGACTCTTTGTCATCACATATAGTTCCACTGTTTTGCTGCCTAAACTTTGTGAATTTGTGTACATGTATTTGAAGTCATATTTTACTACTGGCTCTTTTCTTGGTTCTTTTCTATCACATCTTTAGCCAGCTGCTCACCTCCTAGATCAAATTTTCTTTTTTATATAAACAGTGAAGAAAACACAGGGAAGAAAACAGTGAAGAAAAAAGCCTATAGCTCAATAGTCCTCAGTTTCTTGGCCACAACTTTATAATTGTTGATAATAATTTTATACCCATATGTTCTATCAATTGTCACATACTGCCTCCTTTAATAAAGAGGAATAAGACACAGCCTTTGTCCTCAAGGAACTTCCACTTTATTACTGTCAGTCAGTCAACAAGAATTTTCAAAGTGCTTACTATATTCCAGGCACTTTGCTAAGCAGGCTGGAAATACAAAGCAAAAAAGAAATATGGTCTTTGCCCTCAAGGAGCTTAGATTTTAATGGTGAAGACAACACATAGAAGGAAGATGAAAAGGAAATAGAGGAGAGAAGGTAACCTGTGGTCAGTTGGAGAAGTCTAGAGAATTGAAGTCTAATGGGAAATGAAAAGACAGCTGGCCTGAGCATTCCTTAAAAGGAAGGTCCAGTTCCAATCAGGAGGCACCAAAGGGGTGGAGGATGCCCCTCACATATGATGTCAAAGGCTGAAGCAGTCTTCCAGAATTAAGGGTATGGTGGAGAAATCTGACCTGCTGGGAACTGAAGAAATGGCTGACCTAGATGTCCTCCTTAAGTGAAGGTTCTGAGAGGAAACATCCAATCACAGAGATGGGATCCACTAGTGGAAGAGTTTAGAGTAGTGTAGCTTGGTGGCAAATAAAGAGGAATGGCAACAGGAGAAAGTTAGGAGGAAAAAAAATTATAATACAAGTTAGACTATGAAAAATATATTCAGAAATGTCCCAGGTTCCATTGGAGTTTAGAGAAGCTGTGATTACATCAGAGGTTTCCAATGAGAAGATCCTTGAAGGATGGAAAGGATTTGAGCAGATGAAAATGGAACACCATTGGTAGTAGAAAGAGCTGATGGGGTACAGGGTAATGAGTGAAATTGCTTGGAAGGTTAAAATAGCTATTATTCTATTGACACATTGGAGACCAGACCAGAATACTACAGATTAGACCTGAATCTTTCTGGATTTACCATTTTCTGACTGAACCCGTTGTTTGTTTTCAATTATATTTTATTTTTTTAATTTTTTTTTTTTTAAGCAATTGGGGTTAAGTAACTTGCTCAAGATTACATGGCCAGTCGTTTCTGGGTGTGGTGCTGAATATCTGAGCCTGGATCTGATTCAGGTCATCCCGACACTGCAGCCTGTGCTCCCACCTGCTGAGCCACCTGGCCACCCCTAAGCAATTGGGGTTAAGCATCTTGCTCAAGGTTACATGGCCAGGTGTTTCTGGGTGGGTGCCAAGTGTCTGAGCCTGGGATTCGATCTCCAGGTCATCCCAACACTGTAGCTGGTGCTCTTACTCTCTATGCTACCTGGCCACCCCTGTTTTCAATTATAGATCTTTCTTTTTCTGCTCTATCTTTTTCTAACAATCCTTAAGCAAGAAAATCAGAAATGCTGAGACTGATGCCTGGTTGTCCTCCCTCCATTTAACTATCTATTGGTATCATTCATTGTTATGAAGAAAAATGTGATGGATGACTGGATAATCTACTAACTGTCCTAGATCCTGGCAATAAGAAAGTGAGGATACTTAAGGCAGCCTTAAGTAAAACATTGTTACATAAAATTCCTAGGGACTAGACAACACGAACCATCACAGGTACTCTAATTATTGGCAACCTATGAATACATGTTTTATGTTTCTTCACACTAATTAATTGTATATAGTATACATATAAATGTCCTATAATTCTATTTTTTTTTTTTTTTGCTTTTTGGAGGGCAGTTGGTTTAAGTGACTTGCCGAAATACTAAACACAGTAATAACATTATTTAACTGTTTTCACTTTTTCTGGGGTATCTCCAGCAGTCCAGGAGTCCTCACAGCATTTTAAAAGTTGAAGATTCTGCATCTCCAGGTACTTGAGTGGACTCAGGAATTAATCCCAGGTTTAGTTAAGCCCTGCTTATCTAAAGACTGAAAAATAGTATCTCCATAATCTGAGAGCTGTCAAAGAGCCATAGTATATAGATTTATGATTTCATTGGTATAGGCAATTTACATTAAAGAAATTCTATTTACCAATGTGAACCATTCTGCAATTTGCAGAATTAAGAGTGGTGTCTGCAGCACTTACTGAGAGACTAAATGATTTGTTAAGGGACACACAGACAGTATGTGTCCTAGAGGCAAGACTTGAAAAAACTCTTCCTGACACCAAGCCTGGCTCTTTACTCACTGCTTCCATGATGCCTTTCTTTTTTTTTAATTTTTTTTTTATGAGCAATCTGGGTTAAGTAACTTGCTCAAGGTTACACGGCCAGTTATTTCTGGGTGTGTGCTAAGTGTTGGAGCCCGGATTCAATCCCCAGGTCATCCCAACACTGGAGCTGGTGCTCTTACTCGCTAAGGCACCTGGCCACTTCCATGATGCCTTTCTGAAAAAGCAACTTACTGGTTATATAGTAATATAATGATATAGTAATATAATGATAACTACTCACATATATGTATATGCCTATATAGACAGATACATGTATGTATGCATATATGTGTGTATCTCTCTACATGCACACACTTTAAAGAATTACAAAAATGAAAAAAACCCTTTGCTTAGAGCAACATGTGAAATAAATAATAATCAATATTTTTATTTCCATCTTAAAGATGAAATAGATTTAGAGAGGTGAAATAATTTGCCCATGGTCATATAGATAAAGAATCATTAGAATCAATAGATGAATCCAGGTGTCTTGACTCTAAATTCCCTGCTCCTATCAAAACTCTCACCCAAAAGAGAAATCTTGAACACTCTTGTCAGATTGCCATCCTATCTCACCTTGAACAAATCCAATGATAAAAAATTCACTATTTTTTTCGAAGATAGCCATCCTCAAGGTCCAATATCCCTAATGATTAGAATGCTCTCCTTTATATAGAGTTAAATCTGCCTCTCTATAATATTTGCCTATGTGGTCCTATTCCTGCCTTGTCATGTTAAAAATAATATGTCAAATTCATCTTCTATATGTTTATCTTTTAAATATTTGAAGACAACAATCACAGTCCACGTAGTCCCCTGTTGTCAAGGTTGAGGTCACTTGCTTACTACTACTCTTTTTTTCTCCCTCCCTGAAACGCAGTTAAGCTGTAAAATGACTGCATTGAAATAAATGACCTCGTGGGTTCTTTCTAGCTCTAAATCTGTGATTCTGTGGTCCTGTTTTCTTTAGTAGAAAGAGAAGGCTAGTAGAGAGTGTTGGCCCTGGAGTCAGGAAGACTCATCTTTATGAGTTCAAATCTGTTCTCAGACACTTATTAGTTGTGTATGACGCTGGACACGTTGCTTAACCCTGTTTGCCTCAGTTTCATCATCTATAAAATGAACTGGAGAAGGAAATTGGAAACCAAAACAAGATATCTTTGACAAGAAAACCCCAAATGGGGTCATGAAGAATTGGACGCAACTGAATATATCTGACCAGTAAAGATGGAGGCAGAGTCCCAAACTGATGTTTCTTAGAACTGCAGTATTAACACATGGTTATCTGTGAGTCAGGGCCTAGCTCTGGATTTCTTCTACTTGTCATGGATTGATAACACAAAAAGCTTCAAGACCAGGGACCGACAGAACCCACAAAATGACACAGAGAAGCTAACCTCCCACTGAGGACAGCCCAGCAGGCTGGCAGGATTTGGCCAGCACATTGCTCTGGGAGCTGAGCCAGAGGTTTTAGCCCCAGGCAGGCCTGATCAACCACCAGCTGGAGAGACTTCAGATCACCAGCAGCTGTGGTGGTTTCCAGAATTATCAACACATAGATGCCAAGGACAAAGTGAGAAGTCAGTGCAGTGTGGACTTTGAGATGCAGTAGTTGGGAGTACGGTGGGCCTTTGCCCCTGGGGTGAGAAGCTGCTGAGGCGCCAAGGCCATGCAGCCAGGCAGCTTCAGCTCCTGGTCTAGAGAGTGTAGGGGGACCAAGCAACCAGTCTGAGGGGTAATCGCTCTTGCTTTAACATGTTTGGATCTAGATTGAGGTCTAGGGTGAAGGTCCTAGGGTGTGTGACCAGCTTGCCAGGGCATGTAGAAGCTTCAGAGAGGGCACCCAACTAATACCTTCGGCAGCTGAGAAAACCCCAGCATTTGGGACAAAGTTCCCCTGTCTGGTGGCAGAGTCCCACTGTGGCAAAAAGCCCAGGGGTCAAGTGATTGAGTGGTGACATGAACAGTCAAAGAAAGCAAAATAAACAGAGTAACCCAACTTTACACTCCTATTTGGGGGACAAAAAGGAATAAAGCATGGAACAGGAGGAAGACAGTGAAGTCAGAACTCCTGTACCAAAAGATTCAAAGAAAAATATGGACTGGTTACAGGCCATAGAGGACCTTATGAAGCAAATAAGAGAAGTGGAGGAAAAATTGGGAAGAGAAATGAGAACGATGCAAGAAAATTATGAAATGAGAGTCAGCCTGACTGAGGAAAATAACACCTTAACAAATAGACTAACTCAAATAGCAAAAGAGGCTAAAAAAGGCAATGAGGAGAAGAATGCCTTAAAAAGCCAAATTTGCCAGATGGAAAAAGAATTTTAAAAGTTCACTGAGGAGAATAATTCCTTCAGAATTAGATTGGAGCAAATGGAAGCTAGTGACTTTATGAGAAATCAAGATGCTGTTAAACAGATCCAAACAAATGAAAGAATAGAAACTAAAGTGAAATATCTCATGGGAAAAACCACTGACCTGGAAAATAGACCTAGGAGAGAGAATTTAAAAATTATCGGACTACCTGAAAGCCATGATCAAACTAAGAACCTAGAAATCATCATCCAAGCAATTCTCAAGGAAAACTGCCCTGATGTTTTAGAACCAGAGGGCAAAATAGAGGTTGAAAGAATCCACCAATCACCTCCTGAAAAAGATCCACAAAAGAAAACTCCTAAGAATGTTATAGCCAGGTTCTGAAATTCCCAAATCAAGGAGAGAATATTGCAGGCAGCCAGAAAGAAACAATTTGAATGTTGTGGAAACGCAATCAGGATAACACAGGATCTAGCACCTTCTACACTGAGGATCAAAGGGCTTGGAATATGATATTCCAGGGGTCAAAGGAGCTGGGATTGGGGCCAAGAATCACCTGCCCAGCAGGACTGAGTATCATGTTTCAGGGGAAAAGGTGGTCATTCGGTGGAATAGAGGACTTTCGGGTATTTTTGGTGAAAAAACCAGAGCTGAATAGAAAATTTGACATTCAGATGTAGGAAGCAGAAGAGGCATGGGAAGGTAAACAGGGAAAAGAAATCATAAGGAACTTATCAAAGTTGAACTATTTACATTCCTACATGGAAAAATGATAATTGTAACTGATGAAATTTTTCTCAGTGTGAAAATAGTTGAAGGGAATATATATATGTATATGTGGCAGGGTATATGGGCATATGATTACATATGTGAATGTTTGTATGTATGTTTACAGGTGTACATGGATAGAGGGCACAGGACCAATTTAGTGGGGGTGAGGTTGAGAGGTGAGAGAGGAATATAATGGGGGGAGATGAGGAGAGGCAGAGTGGGGTGAACTATGTCATGTGGAAGAGGAGGGGGAAAGTGGTTGCGATGGAGGGGAAGAACAGGAAGGCAAGGGGGAATGGATCAATATTATTATCATTAGATTTGGCTTGAGGAGGGAGTGACATGCACACTAAGTGGGGTATCTCACCCTGTAGGAGAATGGGGGGGAGTGAGAGGGGGATGGTGGAGGGGCGCAGGCTGGGGGGGGGGAAGTAAGTTGCAGGCACCCACTTTTGAAAAGGGACAGGATCAAAGTAGAGAATGGAATGGGTGGGAGGTGGGATGGGAGGCAGGGAGATGTGGTCAGTCTTTTACAATATATCTGCTATGGTAATGTTTTGCATAGCTACACGTGTACAACCTATACTGAATTGCTTATCTTCCCAGTAAGGGTAGGTCAAAAGGGAGGAAAGGAATGAATCTGGAATTCAAAGTTTTAAAATCAAACGTTTACATATATATATATACACACACACACATACTATTAGTAATACTATTTTACATGTAATTGGGAAATAAGACATACAGGTACTGGGGCATAGAGATCCACCATACCCTACTGGAAAAGTCAAAGGGGGCATGGGGGAAGATATGGGAGAGAGCAGATTGGAGGAGGGTATATCCTGTGGGACTGCTATTTTGGGGTGGTGGGTAGAGGAAAAATGGGAAGAAAATTTGTAACTCAAAATCTGGCTGAAATGATGTAAACCAGGAGTTAATAAAGCATTTGATAAATGATAAATTTAATAAAGAATGATGTAAACCAGAAGTTAATAAAGCATTTGGAAAAAAAAGACCATGGAACCCTAATCTTTCCTAGAACACAGTTAGACTTGACCTATTCCTGAGGTTTTCATCTCATGGAAGGAAAATCTAGGTAGTTAACCACTTTTAATGCTGGAAAACCAAGACCACTTTGACTCCCAAAGTTAGGCTGTCCATTTAGTAAGCATCTATTCACATGTAAGTTATTATTGTAGGTACTAGAGATGTAAAGATAGGTTAAGATACAAACTATTCTAAAGGTAGTTTAGAAATCATTTAAATAAATAACTTAAACTGAGGTAAATTCAAAGGAGACATATTCAGAAAAGACAATTTGATTAGCAAGGCAACATTTACAATTTATGTTTGATGAGGGAAAGAGGGATGGAGGGGGGCATTTCAATAGATGTAAGATAAACTAGGGCAGTTGGGAGCAGAAATCCATTACAGATATTGGGACTAGCATAAGCAAAGACACAGAGGTGGGAAGGTGAAGGATGAGAATGGAGAGTAGAGCGGTGGTTTATTAAGCACATGCAGGGGAACAAGAGAAGTAATACTAGAGATATATGTTAAAAATAGATTGTAGTACTCCTCTGATGTTCCAACATTATATTACTTTGAAGCATAAATATTTCCACTCGATTGTGGAATAAGAGAACAAAGGGTCTTAAATCCCAGGCTAAAATCTTTTCATTTGAACACAGAGGAAATAGTCACTAAGGGTTTATGTTCAGGGAAAGGACATGTTAGGCCAGTTTTTAAACAGGATAGTTTGGGAGGGGAGAGATTGCTTTCAAGGAAACCAGTTTGATGTTTTTAGAGATAGTAGACAACATCTAGTTCGATTCTTCCATATAATAAAAGAAAAATAAATCGATGTCCAGATAGGTTAAGTTAATTGACTAAAGTAAAAAGGTAATAAGTGTCAGAGGCAAGATTTGAATCTAAGACCTCTGACTCACTCTACTGTGTCATGGTGGCTCTAGGATAATAGTTAAGATAAGTGGAAGTGAAGGCTTTACTTAGAGTAATAGAAATATGAATGGAGAAAAGGAAACTTTTATTATAAGAGGGATTATGAAGGTAAAAATCAGGAAGGCTTGACAAATGATTGGGGGCAGGGTAGTAAGGAGAATGAATGAAAAGGGAAAAAAAAGGGCTCCAAAGGTATGAATGTGTTGATTAGGAGGATAGTAGTACTATCAACAACAATATCAACAACAAAAATAGGTTCAGAGTGAAAAATAAGTTCAGTGAAGGGCAGCTTTGGCAGGAAGATGTTAACTTTGAAACGCTGATTGAGATACCCAGCAAGAAATCAAAGATACAGGATTTGAATCAGTAAGAGAAGTGAGTTGTATATATTGAATGGAGAGTAAACTTGTTTGAGGTGAGAACAAAAAAAATAAGGTTACCAGCAAGAAAAAGAGAGACAAAGCCACAGCACGGTGGAACATCTGTGTTTTAAGGGTGAGAGATGGAAGAGAAGTCATCAAAAAATCAAGAAGAATTCACTATATAGGTAGAAAGAGAAAGAGGAAGAGAATTGTTACTGAATGGAGGGTGAAGAGATTATCTAAGAAGGATAACCAACATCAAAAAGTATAGGAGAGTCAAAATGAATCAGGACTAAGGAAAGACAACTGGAATTAGCATGAAAACAATAACATTTGTGAGACTGTTGAAGTTGCAAAGAGGTTAATTTAAGTTTGATGTCAGGGGAAGAAAAGGATAGAGTGTTGAACTTAGAGTTAGGAAGACCCGAGTTAAAATTCTGCCACAGATGTGTAGCATCTATGTAATCCTACACAACTCACTTAACCTCTCTCAGCCTCAATTTCTTCATCTCCAAAATGGGGATAATAATAGTCCCTAAATACCACAGTTGATGTGAGGATCAAAAGACATAGCATTTGTAAAGTGCTTTCCAAACTTTAAAATGCTAATATTAATGCTAGCTATTATTATGATAAACTTCCTAACAATTAGCTGCCATCTCTCAGAATGAAAAATGAGATACCAGCTTCCCTCAGCTCTGCTGTTATCTGTTCTGTAATCATTAAGATCTCAACAGAAAAAAGAGGGGAGATCAAAAGGGGAAAGGGGTTGACTATAACAAGGATCCGTCTTTATAGATAGAGCATATAGGAATGACTCAGTTACACATCAGTTGATCCCCAATTCTCAGATTTTCTTAACTTCTTAATGAAGATGTCAGTGTGAATGTTCCAAATTTTCAATAGGGAAATATAATCACACTCCCCAAAAAGGTAAGCATACATCCCTGAAACTTCATCACATTAATCCAGGAACTCCTCTTGTCAGGTCCCTATAATTATAAAGAGATGAGTTCTGCATACATGTTAGTGAAATGGAGATAACAAGGATAGATGACTTTTGAGAGCTTAGTATAGTTAAAGAGGAGAGGCTAGATGATAGTTTTTAGAGAAGGTAGAAAGGTATGAAATGTTTAGTTTCATTGTTTTTCTTCTCTCTCCTTTTCTTTTTTTCTTCTTTACTTTCTTTTTGCTTTTTTTCTTAGAACAGAGGAGATCTAAGCAAAGTTCTTCATATCTGACAAAGACCCAAAAGTGTGTGTGTGTGTGTGTGTGTGTGTGTGTGTGTGAGAGAGAGAGAGAGAGAGAGAGAGAGAGAGAGAGAGAGAGAGAGAGAGAGAGAGAGAGAGAGAGAGAGAGAGGAGAGAGAGAGAAATTTGTAGGACAGTCTTAGTGGAGATGGCATCAGGGACACAGTTGGAAGGATTCACATTGACAAGGAGAAGGACAGTCATCCTCTAAGACTAAGTCAAAGGTGGTAAGGTCAGGTGAAGAACTAGAAATATTATGAAGTACTAAATAAGGGAGGTGAGGGAATTAATGGTGGTTGGCAACAATTCTGAGCCAAGGTTGTGTCTTATGGTGCAAAAAGTTTTCATGACATTCATAAACAAAAATTTGTTCATCTATTATTATCCTTTTATATTAACCCACATTGTTTCTAGGTTTTGAATTCACAAAAAGTGCTCCTAATAATGTTTTTGTTTACATGTGACCTTTTACTTTGCCTATAAAATCTCTGGGGTATATGCCCAGTAAGCAAGATTGCTGAGTCAAAGGGCACGTACATGTTAGTAATGTTTCCAATATAATTCCAAATTGTTTTCCCATGTTGCCATGATTCCAGGGTATAAAAGAGTAGGAGGATTTTGAAAGGAAGCCTGGAATACTCTGTGTAACACTCCCATACCCTAGGGAATGCTAAAGTTTGGGTTAACTTTGGGAATTGCGGGTGATTTCATACATAGGGGACTTGTGATACTTATTTTTTTCTGGGTGGAAGGATCTGCATTTAAGAAAGTGATACGTTTAGTTCTGGTATTCCCTCAAAGTTTTAGCATTTAAAAATAATTTTGTAAAAAAAAAATTAGAAGTTTCATTGTGCTTTGGACTCATTTTGAGTTTGTGGTCAACTAAATACTTTCCATCCATCTTCTGTATAATCATGATTCTATCTTTGTACATATTAGATACATCTTCCAGTTTCATTCATCTATAGATTTGAGGAATCTATGTCTCTTCCTGTCCTCAGAATATGTTTGACTTCACTCTAGGGATAGGTTAAGTGTGTAGCCCTGTAATATGTCACAACTGCTTACTCTTCAAATTGATAGCAATTCACATATACATATATATGTATATATATATTATATGCACAATTCATTTTGGTACAATTATTCCATTACATATCTATCTTATTGTTTTATTGTCATATCCAAACTTTGTATTTATGTCACAAGGACAGAACGAAAGAATCTGTAAAATTCTTTACTAAAAATTAAGGTACAGGATGTCTTTGGCCCTCTCCTCATCCGCTGTCCTAAAGATTAAAACAAAACACAAAGCAACAAAAAAAATGAGGTTAATTTTTCATAACTAGTTCTTATTGAACTCATGCTGCTTCCTCCAGATCACCATCTTTCTAATTGTCCATAATTCATATAAGATTTCATTTAAGAATTTTGCTGAAGATAATATCAAGCTTACTTATCCATAATTTTGGTCATATTTTCCCTATCCCACCACTATTTGATTTTTTTTTTTTGGAAATAGGGATAACCCCCCCCCAAAAAAAAGAAACGATCAACAGTGATTTTCTAATCATATCTGTAAAACTTTTCAGAACTGTGGAAACTAGTCTTTCTGAGTAGTGAATTCACTTTTTTATAGCTATTTCTGTTACATACAACCATGCACACTCAGGAGCAAAATAACTAAATTAACATGGGCGTATATTTGCCCTAGCACAGTAGCTTCTAAGATTGGTCCTCATCTGATGACTTGGAGAACTGGAAAAAAAAAAATGGAGGTGGGAGAGGACAGAGAAAATGACAACTCTGATCCAATGTACTAGATGGAAAATAAGTATACCCACTGGCATTTCAGTGATACACATTATTGTTCTTGGCTCCTCTTTCCCCTCCGTCCTCGAGGGGAATTTTTCAGATGGACTCCTTCAATCTTACCTCTGAGCTATTTGAAAGATTTACTACATCTCGAATGTAGTCATTTTGCAAAGCTGATGTATGGAATTAAATACATGAGAATATTTCCAATGATGTGCAAATAGATCAAGGAAAAAAATGAACCAATAAGGTAAGCCACTAGGAATGTAAACTGAATGAGGCTCTTTATGTAAAAGGTGAAAGGTGCCTTTTTTTCTTCAGTATTTTAGCATATTGAAAAGCTTGTGTGAAAGCCTACATACTCAAACCCTTTTGATAAGCATAGCTAAGTTTTTTTTTTTTTAAACTTCCCTAACTTCTCTATGTATTACCCTACCCTTCTAAAAAATGTTTCTCTTTGAACCTCCAGGCTAAGTGCCTAGTTTGGCATTATAACCTTATTGTTATGAACATAAATATATAAGCACAAATTTCAAATAAGATTTGGGTAAGATGTATTTTTAGATTGTAGGGGATGAGTTTCAAAGCTGGTTCATGTTTGTATTTCCTGTAACCTATTTGAAACCCCTACAGGTCTCCCTCCCTCTTGGTGCAAATATCATAATACATGTTTGAATGTATACAAAGGATCTATGTCTTCTGGTTGTAATAAAATCATCTAGCAAGGATTTTTTTTGCAGAGTTCTTAAGGATTCATATGTTATTTATGTGTAAAAAAAGGAAAAAAGGACTTTTCCACATGGCTCTCTGCATAAATTGCATTTGTATGTAATTCGCTTAGTCTCCCTCCTCCACCTGAACACTCCCACCCTTTGCCCTCCACACATGTGAAGAAGGCAGTAAGCTAGGAAGAGAAAAAATTATATAGGTACCTTGGGGATTTTTTTTCTTTCAACATGAACAGACAAGGTACAGTATAATGATTACTTGTATGTATTCATAAAGGAAGGTAATGTGCAGAGCTTAAAAGAATCTGGGTGTGGAATGCACAATATATACATAGGTAGAAACATTATATGTATACATATGCAGTATATATTACAGTATGCATTAGACATACATGTGTGTGCATATATGCATACATGTATGTATATGTGTGTATATATACATTTGTGTGTACACATGCACTTATTTAAAGCTAGGAAGGTCCTTAGAAGCCTTCTGATGAAACCCCCCTTCCTCCTTATTTTTACAGATCATGAAATTCAGGCCTGGAGAGGTGAGATGACTTGCCCAAGACAGTAAGTGGAAGGTATACACTGGGATCATTAACTAAAATCCTAATTTCATCCTAATCTTAATTTAATGCTTTGTTTTGGCATTGACTTTAGGTTCCCAAGCTCTTGAATGTTACAGTAGCAGAACACAAACCCTAGAAGGTCCTACCAAGTTATGTCACCTATTAAGGCTGAAGACCCTGCACAGTAGTTTGTGTCCTACCCCTAGATTTTTTTTTTTTTGGTCACAGAATTCACGTAGACCATCTACTAAACCATTGACAGATTGGAGTCTGAATGTTGAGAGGGAGTTAACACAGTTGATGGACAGTTTAGAGAAATATTAATAACTGGCATTTAAATAGCATATTGGGAGCTAGGTGATACAGTAGATATAGTGCCAATCCTGGGGTCAGGATGACCTGAGTTCAAAACCAACCTCAGACACTTGCTACCAATGTGACCCAGGGCAAGTCATTTAACCCTGTTTGCTTCAGTTTTCTTATTTGAAAAATGAGCTGGAGAAGGAAATGCCAAACCACTTCAGTGTCTTCACAACACCCCCCCCCTGAAACAGGGTCATGAAGAATCAGAAATGCCCCAACAACATATATAGTATGTTAGTATATAGCATACTAAGGTTTACAAAAGGCTTGGTATGCATTGGAATTTCACAGCAAAACCTCTGAGGTAGATACTACAGGTGTTTTTGTTATAGTCTTTCATATGAAGTAAGTAAATCTCAGAAAGGTGAAGTGAATTATTTGTCCATGTTCACACAGCTAAGAAGTGTTGGAGGCAAGATGCGAAGCCTTCATGTAACACGGTCCTAATGTTAGTCTTGTTGTGTTTGTCCTTTGCCTCTTGGGTCATCTCCAGTCATACTGATGAATATTTGATCACTGGGTCCAAATGGTTCTGGAGGAGAAAGTGAGACTGTTGACTTTGCATAGCCCTCCCCTCACTCAAAGCAAAGTGAACTGCAAGTTATGTCATCATTTCCCTAATGCCATAGTCTTCTTCAAAAATGAAGGACAAATACAACCTGTGAGTAGACCAAGATGCCTGAATAAGAAGCTAGTTGGGTAACTCAACTCGTCCTTTCCCTCTTCCTCTCCTTCTCCTCCTCTCCAAAGGAAGGTAAATTTTGATGGCCAGAAGCTGCCCACTTAATTTGGAGTTTACTGAATAGATTTCCTTCCTTCCTTCCTTCCTTCCTTCCTTCCTTCCTTCCTTCCTTCCTTCCTTCCTTCCTTCCTTCCTTCCTTCTTTCCTTCCTTCCTTCCTTTCTCTCTTTCTCTCTTCTTCCTTCCTTCCTTCCTTTCTCTCTCTCTTTCTTTCTTTCTTCCTTTGTCTCTCTCTTTCTTTCTTTCTTTCTTTCTTTCTTTCTTTCTTTCTTTCTTTCTTTCTTTCTTTCTTTCTTTCTTTCTTTCTTTCTTTCTTTCTTTCTTTCTTTCTTTCTCTCAAAACCTTAAATCCATTTCATTCTAATGTTAGTCTAAATAAGTAGTGAAGGTTGGTTTTGAAGTCAGGAATACCTGTATCTGACTTATACTTAAGGCCTGACAATTGTTAAATCCTTTAACATTCTTGTTGTCCCAGACAACTCTTGGATTATAAATTGCAAATGAGTTGCTAATTTGCAATCTTTATAAGTGAATGGACTTTCTACACTAAGAAGTTCTTTATACTGATAAAAGCACCAGAGACTTCAGACCTCTGGTTTCATCAGCTAAGAAAACATTCATTGCATTAAATTCACCCCCCACACACACACAAATAGACACAAACATCCTTCCTTTTGGACTAGAACTGTGGATTTATTGATTTAGGGAATTCCTGAAGAGGAAACTCTTTACACCATTGAGGATGACTACCCACTCTGCAACTTATGATCTTAGAGACTTGTCTGAGGAACTGAGTGGTTGAATGAGTTGCCCAATGTTATGTAAATCAGGGACCAGACTTGGACTTCCAGTCTGAATCTAGCTGTCTTTCCACTAAACCATGTTGCTTCTCCGTGTAATTGCATATACACATATGCACATGCACACATATGCGAAAGTATACACATGTCTCAAAATATCTATTTGAATCTGGCCTCAGACACTTAATAGCTGTGTGATCACATGAGTCCTTAACTTCTTTTGCCTTGGTCTACTCAACTGTAAAATGACGATTATAATAGCACCAACCTCACAAGGTTATTGTGAGGATCATATATAATATCTGTAAAGTATGTAGTGCCTGGCAATACAGTTTTTACATGAATTTACATATATGTGAATAAATAAGCATGCATTTGTATACACGAGTATTACATGGAAACATGTGTGTGCATTGTGTGTACGTATATGTATGTCCATGTGTATGCATGCATACACACATGTGTATGTATTTACAAATAAATATAATGATTATGAGTTCTCAAAGTCTAGATAAGCACAGTCTAAGTTCTAAAAGATCTTACCAAGTAAGGTCTCAAATATGGATCCAGGAATGGACTGCACATCTATCTTTTGAGGGCCAGCTGAGCTAAATTTAATCCATCAACTAATGACCATATATTAAATACCTTCTATAAGTTATGCACTGTGCTTAGCACTGGGACACAAATAAGGTAAGTCTTACTCTCAAGAGTTTATATTCAATTGGTGATGTCCATATATAAGTATATACTTATAGAATAAGCAGAATAAACATGAAGAAAAATACAAGCAAACATAAAATAGTTTAGGAATAAGTGCAACAGTAGTTGGTGTATGTGTGCGTGTGTGTGCATGTGTGTGTGCGTGTGCTGGAGACTGAAACATGCTTCTGAAAAAGGTAGAATACAAGCAGCCTCTTGAATAAAAAACAGGAAATCTATGAGTCAAGAATGAGGGAGAGCGTATTTCTCTGCAAAGGCTCAAAGATAGGAAATGGAATCTTAAACAATCTTATGACTAATTTGACTCACAGATGATGAATTTTTCAGAATGTTTCTAGAAACTATGGAAGACTATATACTAAGTCATAGAGGTGTTTCAAAATGTAATTGTACTATGTAGCCAATCTAAAATGGTCTTTTCTCTGTGTTCTTTTTTTCTTCATATACTACATCATATTTTCTATTTTAGAACTTTTCTACAAGCCATTTCCCCATGCCCGCATTTCACTCTCTCTCCATTTATCTCTTAGAATCGTGTTCCTTCTTCAAGACACAGTTCAATTGCCATTTTCTACATGAGGTATTTCATGATACATCTCATGTCTCTTTATGCTACTCCCCTCATGTAAGGAATCAGAGTTCCCCTGTGAGAAAGGCAGACAACATTCCAGAGATACCTACCAATGTCTCGCATAATAAGCTATACTTAGACAATCCATGTACACATACATAATAATCATGCTTAACATGTATCACAATCTGGTTCTCCACAATTCCCTCTTTGTAATATGTTAGGACCTCCTCCAATCCACCATATAACCTTTCTTTGCCCTGTAGGTGATCTTCAAAGAAAGATGCCTTCTATCATTCATAGTCATATAAGTATATTACATATAGTGAAATTATTACATAGGAAAATGAAGTGATATTATGAAGGTTATAAAGTAACATAACTATAGGGCAATATCTCTGATAGCTAAATATGAATTTTTAGCCCTGACTACTAGATTTCTAAATGAAATGATTTAAATTTTTTAAAAATTCATTTAACATGTTTGAGATCATGGAAGTAAAACAAAATTAAAGGAGCTCACTTTCAGGAACTCAATTTAAAGTTGAGAGTGCATCCTTCTGCTGTGGCATGTAATGATTGTAAGATCATCATTTTGTCTAAAGCTAAACTGTGAAGTTACAGGTCCACCTTTGAGCACTTCAGCAGCATTTTTCAGAGTGGCGATCTGAATTGAATTCTGTAAGGGTTTTGGCTGAAGAATAATTTTTTTCCTCTATTTCTTTTATTTCCTTTAATAAATAATTAAGCTCTTCCAAGAATTCTTTTGGGGCTGTACAACAATTCACCATTTTCTTTGAGACTTTGCATGTAGATATTTTGATTTTATTGCCCTTTTCTGAATTTGTGTTTTGATCTTCCCTCTTGCCATAATAACTTTCTTTTTTTTAAATGCTTTATTAACTTCTGATTTACATCATCTGTTTCTGCCAGATTTTGAGTTACAAATTTTCTCTCCATTTCTCCCCCACCCACCACCCCCAAATAGCAGTCCCACAGGATATCCCCTCCTCCAATCTGCTCTCTCCCACATTTTCCCCCATACACCTTTCCACTTTTCCAGTGGATCTCTATGCCTCAGTGCCTGCACATCCCATTTCCCAATTACATGTAAGATGGTATTAATAATAGTATATATATGCACACATACACACACATATATACATATATATATATATATATATGCACGCATATTTGGATATTTGATTTCAAAACTTTCAATTCCAGCTGAAGAATAATTTACCACAATTTAGCGAACACTAGGACTCCCCAACATTAGGGCTCTCAATAATCATATGGCATATACATTGGACCTGAGGTTCAAAGACAGTTCAAGCATTATCTCTGATATTTGTCCTCCGACTCCCCAGTGACATTTTCAAAGCAGAAGGTTTATTTCCTGGCTTGTCTTGAGAAATACTTAACATGACTGAGGGAAAGGACTGGGGTAAAAGTTAGACATGTTGTGTTGAAGGAATGGGAGCAAGAGCGGTGCCATTGTGTATTTGGTGGATTTAGTTTCTTTATCTGTGAAACATAAGAATTGAATTAGATGATGCGTAAACTACCTTTAAGGTCTAAAATTGTATAATTTTATGATTTGTATGAACTATGGGAAAGGAATCTTATTCAGACTTTTGAACCAGAGTTTACAGTTGGGTTGCAATCATAGTGAGTGAAAAACTCTTTCTAATATGGAAGACCTCTGATGTCATTTCAGATCAACCATTTCTCAAAGGAATCATCAGAGGATCTACTTAGTTGTTCTTTTTAGTCCAAATTATTAATGCTGGATTGGTGAGAAGAAATTAATATGAAAACAACACATCCTACAGGCATGAGGGTGGAATATGTGTGTGTATCTGTGTGTATTACAGATTATCTTCTTTTCTTAATCTTTATTTGTAAAAACATGTATGTTTGGTTTGGGAGTGTTCAGTGTATGGACCAGCCCAGGGACTCTCTTCCCCAATATGCTATTACGGACAGTTCCAAGATATCATGTGATTAGGCAATTACTTATCCAGGTTAGAGGAGTGTAGTATATTGTATTGCCACTAGATGGCACTAAGTGTAGTCTCCTCCCACCCCTCCTTACCACTTGGGCTTTGTTTCTATGGTAGGGTGTAGCTGAGTGAGCCCCCATATTCAATAAAGGTCTAAAATATGATTTGGAATATACCCATAGATCACCAAAAATATTAAATTCTTCCAAAATATGCTCTTGGGACTCTATTTTGTGGATCCGTCCAAAGTCACAACCTTAATTCATTCAAAATTCAATGGCCATGTGATTTGTTAAAACAATCAAGGGGTCATCAAGTTACTAAAATAGAAACTCAAAGACTTTTAAATAGCAAGCTTCAGGATACTTGTACTAGGGACTTTTGCTTTCTTTCTCATCCCACCTCATCAGCTGTTCAGAGAAAAGAATAAAAGGGAAAGCATTGGACAAATTTTTAAAGTCCAGGAAGTTTCTTCTGCAAGTTCTCTGAGGAAATCATGTTTGGGGTGCATTGGAATTGTATTTTGCTTGATTTTATTGAAGCCGGCATTGCTAAAAGGTAGTAATCTCATTTTGATCCTTTCCCTAAATTGTGACTG
The DNA here is from genome assembly GCF_028583685.1 of Petaurus breviceps papuanus. Taxonomy (NCBI): domain Eukaryota; kingdom Metazoa; phylum Chordata; class Mammalia; order Diprotodontia; family Petauridae; genus Petaurus; species Petaurus breviceps. The sequence continues at coordinate 2,647,824 of NW_027187266.1, forward strand.
CTTTCAGTTCTCAAATCCCTTGATAGCATTGTCTGGTTTCTTTGGGGATGCCATTATTCTACCTGACAATAGGGAGATTTTGATGCTGAAGTACATAGAGATAGAGAGACAAGTAGCCTATCTAGAAATACTTACTTAGATTGGAAGATCTAAACTTCTGTGAACTATTCAAGTAGAACTTAGGGCAGAAGAAAGTTAATCTTAGCGCCTCGATCTATATTTGGCTAATTCACAGAGATTCCATTACATGTAAATGCTATACTTACAGCAATGACTAAATAATGGCATGCACAAATTAGTTATTCAAGTCCCACCTAAAATCCCACATAATATGGGAAGCCTTTCCGCATTTCCCTTCCATTCTAATGTCTTCCCTTTGCTGATTATCTCCACTTAATCCTGTATGTGGCTTATTTGCATGTTTTCTTTCCCATTATACTATAAGCCCCTTAAAAGTAGGGGAAATTTTTGCTTTTCTTTATATCTCCAGCATTTAGCACAGTGTCTGGCACATAGTAGGCACCGAATAAATGTTTATTGACTAAATGGCTAACAAACAAGTGAAGGAAAGAAGAGAGTTTACAGAATTGTGTATCAACAAGTTATGTGGAGGATAGATGTCCCAGAGATATGGCCCTAAATTGAAAACAATATGCTTCATTATGCCATAAGAGAACTCTTAAAAATTTTATTCCTACTAGAATTCTAAACTATTTGGGAAATGACACTTTACACATAACAGAGAAAATATTTTCTATAGGCATTCCCTTTCTTAGACTTATATTAAATTCAGTAGAGAGAGAGGTAGCATAGTATAGTAGATAAAAACAAACAAAAACAAAATCCCGCAACTTGTTATTACAAAGATCTAGAGCTGAATCCTGCCACTAACTAACTTAGTGATCCCAGGCAAATCACTTTAACCTTACTGTATCTCAGGATTTTTATCTATAAAATGAAGGAAGGAGGTTTAATGTCTTTTATCTTTCCATTTACCTCAAAGTATTTAATTGAGACTTATGTTTTCTAGATTAATCAGTCTGACCGATCAATCAGCTAGTTTTGTTTGGTATTTTACAGTTTATTTGGTATTCAAATGTGGTTTGGCAATTAGGTTAGCTTAAGATAATAATGTAATGGGATTGGCCAATGGGAGCTCCATCCTCAAAACATATGTAGCCTGATCTATCTACTGAAAAACTGTGTAGGGAGGCTTGGTGAGTTTGCCACTGAAAATGTGATGATTTACATCAGAATTTACATCTGCTCTCCATTGCAGAACATGTTCAGTTATTGCATAATTATATATTGTATAATTGTTTCTTGTCTGCCCTCTTAGTGCAATCTACTTTAAAGACTTTGTGCTTTACTCCAACTATTCCTAAAATCTTTTAAAAGACCAATATTGACAAAGCATCAATGAAGACACCTGGAATCTATTTATATTCTTTCAGTTTAAACTATCTCTTGGGATAGTATTCACATGTTCACAATATACATCCTCTTATTTGTCTATGTTCATTTTATACATATCTTTCATAGTATTAAACTTAAATTATACATTTGGATTGGCTGCTGAGCCAGAGCTGAAAATTCATTCAAAAGGCATTAACCAACCAAAGGAATTTCCCTCTTCTCCCTCTGTCTCTGTCTCTATCTTAGTGTCTTTCTCTCTGTCTCTGTCTCTCACCCTCTCTTTCTTGCTAGGCTGGATTTGAGTCAAGAGGAAAGGACTGCTATAGGTCTCAGGTTGGGGAGAGAGAACTAGTGGATTACTCTGGTCACTTGTGTGGGCATGAAGCCATGAGAAGTTGTTTTATTACTTCAGCCTCTGTTGTTTCTATTAATTTCTGCCTTAGGTAAACAAGTATCAGAGACAGACTAGGCTACAACTTTTGAGCTTTAAAAATACAGAAGAATATCATTAGTTCAAGAATTGGAATCCATGCCATGCTTTCTGGATAGCAGATTTAGGGGATATTGAAGACCCAAATGACCTATTTAATCTAGTGCAACAGTATGTTGAAGGAATCTGAGAGTGTTCATTGACTGTATATTATCTGGGAAGATGAGGGGGAGTGAAGGCTGAATACTTTGATATAATAACATTACGTTTGAGCCCACTCTCCCAGATATCTAAAAATGGGATAGGGAAGAGAGTGTCCCTAGTAGGAAGGCATGGATATTTTGTAATTAAGGTTCTTGCTACATTTTTTCCAGTTAATAGCCTTTTGTAAAACCTAAATATTGTTTATTGGCTAAATGAACCAGGACACTAAACACTGGAAAATAGATCAAAAGGGGGCTCAACACTACAGCATTAGGAAGATAACCTCCAAACTCTCAGTAGTACTCACTGAATCTTGAGGGGAAAACAGTTTAACCTTATTAAATCCTTTATGATTTCTCTTACGTCTTTACCTTTTTTATGCTTCTCTTGAGTCTTATATTTGAAAGTCAAATTTTCTCTTCAGCTCTGGTCTTTTCTCGAGAATGCTTGAAATTCTTCTATCTCACTGAATATCCATTTATTTCCCCTCATGGAGTATACTCAGTTTTGCAGGGTAAGTGATTCTTGGTTGTAACCCTAGCTCCTTTGCCCTCTAGAGTATCATATTCCAAGCCCTCTGATCTTTTACTGTAGAAGCTACTAAATCTTGTGTTATCCTGATTGTAGCTCTATGATAATTGAATTGTTTCTTTCTGGCTTCTTGCAATATTTTCTCCTTGACCTGGGAACACTAGAATTTAATATAATATTCTTAAGAGTTTTCATTGTGGAATCTCTTTTGGGGGATGATTGCTTGATTCTTTCAATTTCTATTTTACCCTCTGGTTCTAGAATATCAGGGCAGTTTTCCTTGATAATTTTGTGAAATATGATGTCTAGGCTCATTTTTTGATCACAACTTTCTGGAAGTCCAATAAGTTTTAAATCACCTCTCTTGGATCTATTTTCCAGGTCAATTGTTGTTGTTGGTTTTTTTTTTCCAATGACATATTTCACATTGTCTTCTATTTTTTCATTATTTTGGTTTTCTTTGTTTCTTGATTTTTCATAAAGTCATTAACTTCCATTTGCTCCATTCTAATTATTAGGGAATTATTTTCTTCAGTGAGCTTTTGGACCTCCTTTTCCATTTGTCCAATTCTACTTTTTAAGACACTCATTCTTATTGCCTTTTTGGATCTAGGCCTACTCAGGTTTTTAAGGTGTTATTTTCTTGAGTATTTTTTTGTATCTCCTTTACCAAGATGTTGACTCATATTTCATGATTTTCTTGCATCACTCTCATTTCTCTTCCCAATTTTTCTTCTACTTCTCTTAATTGATTTTCAAAATCCTCTTTTGAGCTCTTCCATGTCCTGAGACCAATTTCTATTTTTCTTGGAGGCTTTGGATGTAGGAGTTTTGACTTTGTTGTCTTCTTCTGAGTATGTGTTTTGATCTTCCTTGTCACTATAGTATCTTTCTATAGTAATTGTTTATTATTTGACTTTTGAACTCTTTGTTAAGATAAAGCCCTGCTTCCAGGGTGAAGGGCAAACTATCTCGAACTTCAGGAGTTTTGTGCAGCTGTTTTCAGAGATATTTCTAGGGACCTGTAAGTTTTCAGTTCTTCAAAGGTGGTATGACCCAAGGAAAGGTGTTCACTACTTTGCTGGTGTGTGCTCGAGTGACCACAAGCACTCTCTTCTGCCTTGTAACTGTGAAGAATATCCCTCTTCCACTGTGCTAACAAACTCTCCTAGGCTAGTACTCCTCACCCTGGGACTGCAACCCAGGACTGTGACCTGGATCCAAGTATGGACAAAGCAACAGAGTCCTGCCCCAGTATTAGCAAAAAGACCTCTGTAATCTCCTTTTTACCAGTTGTTTGACACCCTTACTGGCTGTGGTCTTAGAGCTCTGGGAGCAGCTGTTGCCACTGCTGCTGATTCAGTCACTCCCAAGACCTGCTCCTGGTCTGCTGCGGCTGGGGCTGTGCTGGCACTGCCTGTGCTGAGCTGTGCTCCACGCTCACCTAGTTGCCACAGTCCTTTTCTGCTGACCTTTTAAGTTGTCTTTGTTGTCTGTGGGCTGAGAGGTCTGGAAACCACCACTGCTGCCAGTGATTCAATCACCCCATAACCTGCTCTGGGTTTGTAGGGGGCCTATCTGTACTGATGCGGCCTGTGCTGGACTGCACTCCTCACTCACACTGTTGTGACAAACCTTTCCTGACACCCTTACAAGTCTTGGGCTGGAAATTTGTTTTTTTCCTCCATCTTTTTGTGGGTTCTTATGCTCTATAATTTGTTTAGAGTAATTTTTTAAAGTATTTGAAGAGGTTTGGAGGAGAGCTAAGGTGAATCCCTGCCTCTAGTCTGCCATCTTGGTTCCTGCCCCCCTCCATTATAACTTGAAATTTCAACTAGGAATCGACATAGTTTTTATCATTGACAACCAAATGTACCAGAGAACCTTCAGAGAAAGTCAGTCTCCCTAAAGGATTGAGTATTTCAAACAAGATCTAAGATAGGTTTTAGTTTTAGTGACATTAATATATGTAATATGAATAATTTGCAATATGGCTTTTGAAACTGAGACACTTCTTTACTGATTTTGCTTGATTTCTTTAAAAATATTTTAAAAAAACCTATAATAAGCTATAGGGTCATTTAGAAATACCACAAAAATCATTTTCCCTCACTAAATCTATATGTTGTTATAAGTTTCCATAGGTCCTTGTTTTCAGAAATTCTTCAGGCTAAATGCAGTGCTAAGAAAAAAGATACATCCCAGTGGTGCTGACCAAATGAACTACCTCTTTTCTATATTTCCATATTGTGGGAAACTTACAAATACAAAACAGGAATAACAATTTTGCAGTGATCACTATCTGGTACTCAAACATTGCTGATAATTATCTTGTGGAGTCTCTAATGGGCACATTGGGTGCCTGGCCTTCTCTTGTTCTGAAAATTTGTCATGGTTTTCTTTTTAGAATGTACTTGCCAAGGCAATGTTTATGCCATATGTTTAGTTTTTATACATGTGCTGTCAAATTTGTCTTCCCAGCTGCTCTTGGGCCAAGTCCCCCCACCCCCACCCCCACCCCTACCCTTTGGCTCTGATTGCTTCAGAGAGTTCAGTGTTCTAGAGAAAGATTTATGAGTAGAGAGGGGGTAATCAGAGAGCCAGTAAATACTAGAATGACTAATATTAAGATGATTAATCTATACATTTAAAAATCAGAAATGGAGGCATTTGTGATGTGTAATACAGATTATAATAAGATTACCAGACTAGATCCATAGATGCTTTAGAATAATGTTTCACCAAGTGGTTTCTAAGGCTTTGTCTAGCATCAATGTAAATAACTCAAGAGATACAGAGTTCTTTATGTTCCTCAAAGGCTTATTTATAAAATGCCCACATATTATTTTTTTTCCTTCCTGTATGAAGAGTTGTTACAGTCCACCAAGTAAATAATAGGGATTTAAAATTTTTCTTCATGCATATTTGCACAATAGATGGTTCCGTTAGAGCATTCTGTGTAACTACATAATTATAGGCCTTTCACAGTGCACATTATTAACTTGATAGTGCATGACAACTTCAAAGCTGTCACTTTGGACCAGCAAGTAAATATTCACATGATATTTTTCAACTCCTGGTCTTGAGGAAGCCAGGTAGTAAAGGAGAAGCTAATATAATCCTAGGAGTCAATATACATGGCAAGAAAATCTTGAATATAAGTTAGAAAATTCAAATAATCATTTACTTATTTTTAGTATCTAAATGTGAATGAGATATAGGGGAAAGACCTAATTGACTTTTTTTTACTTTCTGTGAAATTTAATCAGGAAGAGGAAAATAAGGCTTAAGAATGGGAGTTAAAAATGGAGTTGTACTTTGAAGAAAGAAAGAGATTCTCAGAGGAGAAAATAAGAAAGAGCATTACTCCAGAAATGGTGTACAGTTTGTGTGAAGAATTAGAGGCAGGAGATGTAATGCCATTTTGTATGATGAAGGCCATTTTGAATAAAGAATTTATATGAAACATTATGGAAGAAGAGTTAAGGAGCATAGGAAAAGCAGAATCCCTAAATCCCAGAATTTGAGAGTTGAAATAGACCTCAGTAGCTATCTAGTCTAACACATACATGAAAGCAACCCTCATTATAACATAGTCAATAAGTAATTTAGCCTCTCCTTGAAGAAATCCAAGATGAGGGAACTCAACTCCTTAAGGCAGGTCATTCTGCTTTGGACAGCTCTGACTGTTAGGAAGTTTTCCCTAACATCAAGCCTAAATCTCTCTCTTGGAACCTCTATGCATTGCTTCCGAATCTATCAAATTTAACATCTAATCCCTCCAGCATATGAAAGTTCTTCAAATAGATGAAGAAAGCTGCTATCTCTCCTATGAGTCTTCTCTTCTTTGGGCTAGGTGGCATAGTTCCTTCATCTGATCTTCATATGATACAGACTCAAGATCCTTCATCTAATCTTTTTTTTTTTTTTTAAAGCAATTGGGGTTAAGTAACTTGCTCAAGGTTACACGGCCAGTTATTTTGTGTGGGTGTTAAATATCTGAGGCTGGAACTGATCCTGGGTCTCCCAACTCTGGGGCCAGAGGTCTTACTCACTGTACCACCTGGCCTCCCCTATCTTCACCTATTCTTGCTAAAGAGTTTGGATTCAAAAGGATATTAACTGTTTAGAATATTGTGATTTTTTTTTTTTTTGCCTTTTGGAGGGCAATTGGGGTTAAGTAACTTGCCCAGGGTTACACGGCTAGTATTTTTATGTGGGTGTTAAGTGTCTCAGGCTGGAACTGATCTTGGGTCCTCCAGATTCCAGGGCTGGCGCTTTACTCACTGTACCACCTAGCCACCCCCCAAATAACAGTTTCAATCAGGTTGCCTTTTCCTACATTTTTTTAAAGCAATCAGGGTTAAGTAATTTGCTCAAGGTTACACAGCCAGTTATTTTTGTGTGGGTGCTGAGTATCTGAGGCCAGAACCAATCCCAGGTCTCCCAATGTTGGGGCTGGTGCTCTTACTCACTGCACCACCTGGCCGTCTCTTGTGATAAAATTTTTAAAAAAATATTTAATTGATAACTTTTGGTTTCACATCACTCTACATTTCTCAATATATCTTTCCATTCGTTTCCTCTCCGAATGAGCCAGTCTTGACAGTTCTCTTGATCCTCTTCAGCCTATCAATATCTTTATTAAAATATGGTAATCAGAGTGAACACAATACTTCAAACAAGATCTAATAAGGGAAGAGGACAGAGGATCTATGACCTCCCTGTTCCTAGTAGTTATATTTCTCATTGCTGTCCAAGTTAACATTAGCTTAGCTTTTTTGGCTACTAAATCACACTGTCAACTCATAGGTAGTTTGTAATTCACTAGAAACTAGATTTTTTTCAGAACAATTTCTAACCATGCCTCCTCTATCCTGAATCTGTGAAGCTGATTTTTGTACTGAAGTCTAAGAGTTTATATTTGTACCTATTAAAGATACAGTTGGCATAGTAGATGTAGAGTAGGACTTAGAGTCAGGAAGACCTGATTTCAAATCCTACTTCAGATATCTAGCTGTGTGATCCTGGGCAAGTCATTTACCCTCTCAGCCCCAATTTCCTTATCTACAAAATGGGAGTAATAATAGCACTTATTTCACTGGCTTGTTGTAAGATTCAAATGAGAAAACAAATGTAAAATATTTTTAAGTTAATTTATTTATTTTTAGCTTTCAACATTCACTTCCATAGGTTTCGAATTTTCTTCCCCTTCCTCCTATCCCCCTTCCCCAATATGGCATGCAATCTTATATAGGCTCTACACATATAGTCCTATTAAACTTATTTTCACATTAGTCATATTGAATAGAAGAATTAGAACAAATGGAAGGAACCATGAGAAAGAAAAAACAAAACAAAAAAAGAAAATAGACTGCTTCACTCTGCATTCAGACTCCATAATTCTTTCTTTGAATGTGGATGGCAATTTCCATCATGAGTTGTTTGATATAGCTTTAGGTCCTTGCATTGCTGAGAAGGGCTAAGTCTATCAAAGTCAGTCATCACACGCTGTGGCTGTTATTGTGTATAATGTTCTCCTAGTTCTGCTCACTTCACTCAGCATTAGTTCATATAAGTCTTTTCAGGTTTTTTCTGAAGTCAGCCTATTTATCATTTCATATAGCACAATAGTATTCCATTACATTCATATACCACAACTTGTTCAGCCATTTCCTGATTTATGGGCATCCCCTCAATTTTCAGTTCTTGGCCACCATAAAAAGAGCTGCTATAAATATTTTTGTACCTGTGGGTCCTTTTCCCATTTTTATGATGTCTTTGGGATATAGCCCTAGAAGTAGTATTGCTGTGTCAAAGGGTATGCACATTTTTCTAGCCCTTTGGACGTGGTTCCAAATTGTTCTCCAGAATAGCTGGATCAGTTCACAACTCCACCAACAATGAATTAGTGTTTTTATTTTTCCACATCTTTTCCAGTATTTATCATTTTCCTGTTTTGTCATGTTAGCCAAAGTGTGATATGGTACCTCAGAATTGTTTTGATTTGCATTTCTCTAATCAATAGTGATTTAGAGCATTTTTTTCTTATGACATTAGATAGCTTCAATTTTTTCCTCTAAAAACTACCTGTTAATATCCTTAGGCTATTTGTCAACTAGGGAAAAATATTTCATTAAAGTACTATATAAATGCTAACTATTGTTATTGTTAATTTTCACAACATAAAATTAAAAAGTTTTATGCAAGCAAAATTAATGCAACTGCAGTAAGGAGAGAAGGGACTAATTGGGAAAAAAATTAAACAAATACCTAAGATATGCTGCTATCTGATATATGTAATCAACTAATATTAACAAATAAGAACAAAATCCATGCCCCAACTGATAGATAGTCAAAGAATAAAACAATTTCTAAAAGAAGAATCACAAACCATTGGCACATATAAAAGTGTTCTAAATAATTAATATTATGGGAAATATAAATCAAAACAACTCTGAGGTTTCTCCCATATCCAGCAAATTGGCAAATGACAGATAGGGGAAGAGCCAGTATGGGAAGAGAGGCTTGCTACTTTCCTATTGGAGGAACTATGAATTGGTCCAATTATTCTGGAAAGCAGTTTGGGAAAAAAGTCAAAGAAAATGACCAAAATATCCCTATCCCTCTACCTATAGATATTTCTGATAAATTCATATCAAAGGTATATCAATAATAAAACATATATATCAAAATACTTATTACAGTACTTTCATAGTAGCAAAAAAAACAGTAAATAAAATACATGTTTATTAGTAGAAGGATGGCTAAACAAGTTGTGGCACATAATATTCTAATAGAATATTATGGTTTTATAAGATATGGTAGTTATGAAGAATTCCATGAAGTATGGGAAGACATGTGAACTTATAGTAAGTGAAATAAGCAGAAGTAGAAAAACAATATAAACTATGACTATAATGATATAAATAGAAAGAACAAAAACAAGCCAATTGAAAATGAATTCTGGAAAATTATAATAACTTGATTTTCAACTTACTGAATGGCCACAGTAGACCCTAAAGAAAATGTGTTAGAAAGGAACTTTCAGAGCAAGGGGACTACTGGATGTGACAGTGATAAGCAAGAATCAGCTCATATAAGCTTTGTGAGAGCTGATTGTTTGATATTCTTATATCTACATCAGAAATTGGCATATACTAAAATCAGAACTTGATTTTGTAAATTGTCTAGACCCAAGGAAGTGATAGAAAAACTATTCATGATTCTGATTAAACCTGAAAGTGTTTCTTGCATTTTCAGAGCACCAGCTGTTAAACATTCACCAGCACACCCCTGGAATTGGCTCACTACAGATAATATCAGAGATTTTTGATGTGTTGGTTCTTTACTCAGTATGATGAACACTGGCTCTCTGGGGAAAAGATATATTGGGAAATGTAGGTGATATAATGAAAAATCTATTAAGTATTTAAAAATATTTATCCTAATATTCTAACTAGTCAGTATCTTTTTGGATCCAAATTCTGTCATCCACTATTTTACCTATCCCTCCTAGCTTTATGTTAATACTTTGCTTCAGACAAACTGAGACCTGGGAAAGACCTTAGCTTAGAAAGGCCGAGGTCTCTCACTGCATCCAGAGCCATCATCAGTTGTCCTAACCTAAACCATCTATGTCTTGCCACTGGACTACAATGACTGGAGGAGAAAGTGAGGCTGATGACTTTGCACAGATCTGCCTCACTTAAATCCAATTCACTTGCAAGTCAAGATATGGCCCTCCTGCTATCATCAGTCCACTTTGAGAATGAAGGAAAAACAACAATGTTATTTGTGAATGTGATAATGGATGCCATTTATATTTATCCAAGCCACTGATAAAGATTTCACATAGCATAGATCCCTGGCATATTCCACTGGAGAGAACCTTCTCTGTTAACACTGAACCATTAACACTTATTTTTTGAATTTGTCCATCCACACTGTTCTGAATCCATTTAATTACATTATTGTCAAGTCCATATTTATCTCTCTTCCCCATAAGAATAGTATTAATTGCTTTATCTAAAGTGTTTCTACAAACTAAATAAACTATATTCACCATGTTCTCTTCATCTACTAGTTTAACAAATCTGTCAAAAAAATGAAATGACCTTGGTTTGACACAAACTGTTCTTAATGAAATTTTGTGGAACTTTGTAATTACTGCCCCCATTTCTAAAAGTTCACCAAATGTTTCTTTAATGATCTGTTCTGGAATCTCCCCAGGAATTCAGGCTCACTGGCCCATAGTTTGCAGACTCTGTTATCTTCTCTTTTCTGAACATCAGGGCATTTGTCCTTCTGCAATCTTGTGGTAGTTATAAAGGAATGACATTTCCCCTCTGACCCCATGGTTTCCATCATTTCCATCCAGTTACTTCCCCTTTAGATTAGAATCAGCTAGGTGGTACAGATAGAACATAGGATCTGGTGTCAGGAAGACCTCAGTTCAAATCTAGCTTCAGGTATTTACTAGCTATATGACCCTAATCAAGCCTCATTTTTGCCATCTATAAAATGGGAATATCAAAAGCACCTATACTCCAGGGTTGTGAGGATAAAATGAGATAATATTTAGAAAATTACTTTTCAAATATTAAAACTTTATATTAATGTTGCTGTTATCAGATTCAGAATAGAATTTCCTTTTATTGATTTCTCCACCTTTTGTATGATGAAATTATCACTAAGGCAAATCAAAAAATTATGAGTTTATTAGGTGTGTGTGAGAGAGGAGAGAGACAAAGAGTGAGAAAAAGAGAGAGAGAGAGAGAGAGAGAGAGAGAGAGAGAGAGAGAGAGAGAGAGAGAGAGAGAGAGAGAGAGAGAGAATTTCTATATATGTCTTGATAAATTACATGCCCCATCATCATGGTCCAGGTTTATCCTTGACTCCACATCTGTACCCCAAATTTCACATCTATTTGTCTTACTCTCCAAATGATATATATTCCATTTATTTGCCATCCAAATGTTTTCCTCCATGAATTTCTCTGCTTCTTGTGTTGTCTCAAAAAAGCATACTATATTAATCTATAATCTCCACTCTCCTCATCTTACCTATTTTGTTTCTTTTATAGCAGGTATGTCCCTCCAGAACAGTATTCTAGTCATTGCTTCACCCCATCAACTCTCAGGAACACCTATGATTTCAATTTTTCTTCTTTAAATTAATATCAATAGCTTCTGTTATATATTGCCTGAATTTTGTATAAATGCATCTGGGGCCATGGATTTTACTCCTCACTCTTTTCTTGTCTTTTGTCCCATAAAATTCTGGGTATCTCAACTACTGTTTCTTCTTTCTTTCTTCTCTGTATTGCATCTAACTTGAGGGACATATATTCCTTATGTTAGGTACATATATATCTGTATGTATGTATGTATATGAATGAATATATATGTATGTATTTATTCTCCTTCCCCCGTCCTTTTTAGTGTAGATCCCTTTTGATTAATGTTTCAAGGTACTCAGTAAATATATTCTTAGCAGCCTTTGTTTCTTTGTTAGCTGTACCCCATCTCTGGTCAAGATCTTGTCATTTTTATATTTTATACTATTGCCCAGAAATTCAAATCCCATTTTCAGATGAAATCCTTTTACCAACTATTTTCTTCCCAAATTAAATTCTCTTTTCTGTACCCCTTGCCTTCAGTGACATAATATTTAAAAAGTACTTAGCAAAATGCCTGGAACATAATAGGCACCTACTAAGTATTAATAAATAACTCTTCCTTTCCATCTTTCTTCAAAGGGCAAAAGTGAGGAAAACAAAGTCTACATTTCTGTGGTCTTCAACTTATTATTCAAGACTCAATAATTATTGAGAATGCTTTTTAGGTACCTTCAGACAGTGTAATTTCTGCTTATATGAATCACCAGAAGATAGTTGTCATCTATTTTGATAAATGTTGGGTGGTTCATTATGATGCTTCATCTATATTCTCTGGGAGATCACAGACAATTTTATTGTTATATCAACAACAAATTGCTTCCTCAGTCACCCTGAAGAGAGAGTCACTACTGTCAGACTTCTCTTCTTCCTCTTATCTCTACTGAAGGATCTCTCAGCTTGTAGTTTCTGTCATTCTGCCATCTTACTCCTCAGAGACTCTAGTCCCAATCTCTGAGCAAAAGATTTAAATCTATGTTTAAGCTCTTGTACACTTGTTCTTTTTCTTCCCTTTCTGCTCTTTATAACACTCTTTCATGCTTTTCCATCCTAACAAACATTGTCTCCCCTCCTTTATTGCAATTCCTCATATACCTCATCCGGCCTATTTCCCAGTGAAGTACCTCTTCTTTTTTCCATTCAGGACACTTCAATTTGTGTAACAATCTGAAGAATATATATATATAATTTTGTCAAGACTTTTAGCTTTCTCATCCAAGAGGAAGAATAGCCTATACATGGAACACAGGAACACTTGGTTGGGCAGAACTACAAATATTACACGTTTGACTCAACTCTCTACAATGTTTGAGATTTTCAGACTTTTAAAGATGTATTTGTAATTATTTATACTTCCCTTAGCATCTTCTTAAAACCTTTATAGCCAATTATTTCATGCTAATAACTTGACAACTCCACTCAATTTCCTTTCCCTAATCTCATCAACAACTCCATAATCTCACCCACTGTTTTTTCAGATTTGCATTAATATCCTATGTCTTTCACCAATTTCCTCCACTCAACAAATACCTCTCTTACTTTGCATTATCCTCAAATTAATCCACTTACCTCTTATTACTTAGTCTTGCCTTGCCAACTACATTCTTCTTAACCTTTCTTAGATACTTCTTCAGTTTCTATTCCCTTAAACCCTTTTTGTCTTCTGTAATCCTTATTTTTTAAAATTCTCTTTCATTGTTGTCATTGATCCTTTCCCTCAAATTCAAAAGCAAAATGAGATTGTTTTCCAATTTTTTCTCAGTTTCTCTCAAATTTTGTCAGTGTTCTCTTCCTGAAATTCATCTTTTACCTACTTCACTAACTCAAATCCATCTAAGTCACCTAAAATTGTCCTTTTTATTTTCCTCAATTCTCTTCTATTCTCCTATACCATCCCACAGAAACTATAAGTAGAAGGTTCTTTATTTTCAAGTGACAGATAGCCACTCAAGGAAACATAAAAAATAAACCACAAAACATATTAATGACTGTGCAAACAATACAGTCTTGAACCTAGAAGAACCCTGTATTTGAATCCCAGCTGATCCTACCTATATGACCCTGGGCAAATTATATAACCTTTCTATTACTTGGTTTCTTTATCCATAAAAATGGCAATGATAACAGTTGTACTGATTGCCTTTAAATGATTTTTGTGAGGACAGTGCTTTGAATAACTTAAAATGTGTCATTAATATTAACTTACTGTTGTTGCTATTGTTCAATCTAACAGAAAAAAAAGTCTATACTAGGGAGAAAATTATTAAATCACATTAGGAATAAGGGAAATAATTCAGCAGGTGCATAGAGAGAGTCTGTTTGAACAACGGAAGAAAACATTGCAAAAGAATGAAAACAGAAGCCCAGCTTGACTGAGATTGTAAGCCTCATTAAGAAGGAGATGGTGTCAGATTTATTCTTTGTGACTAGCAAAACACTGTCTATATAGTAGGCACTTAATAGATATTAGTTAACATTAAAGAAGTTTTTGAAACATGAGAGAGGGATGAAGGATGATGAAAAGAAAAATCTTTAAGATTATGTTCTGCTGATATAGAAGGACATGAAGTAATGGAGTCAATGCCATATAAGGAAAGAAGGATCTTTATGGTGACATTTAGGCATAAATGAAAAAAGACTAGAACTGGTAGACTAAAGAAAGGTAATATAAGAAAAAGGACAGATATTAGAGGAAATATTTGGTAATAATCTTGGAAAGGAATGACTGAATTGGCTAATGTAATTGCTCAAAAATCAGTAATATTTTGCTTTTGCTTCTTTCATAAGCCTAGATCCATCTTAGACTTAAGTTACTCTCACTTTAAAGTTGAAATATTTCCTTGAGGCTAATGTTTTAGCTACCTTTGATATTTAGAAAATGGCCTGTGATTTCTTAACTGCTAATCTGCTATTGTTATCCTAGACAAATCTTTCCATTCATTGAAGGACCTTTCTGATTTTTACAAACTTCTTTGAACATCAGGGTAATCTCAGGCAGGAAAGGACTTTTTAGCTAGTGCCTGTTTAATAAGTCCTTTCTCCTTCCTTCCTTCCTTCCTTCCTTCCTTCCTTCCTTCCTTCCTTCCTTCCTTCTTTCCTTCCTTCCTTCCTTCCTTCCTTCCTTCTTTCCTTCCTTCCTTCTTTCCTTCCTTCATTTCTTCCTTGTGAGATTTCAAAGGTTGGAAAAGTCATTAACAACTCCCATAGGAACTAAAATTGGTAGCAGTTCCCCTGGACTGGATAGCACCGGCAGCAGCCAAGCCTTATGAGGAGACAACACAACCAGCACAGCATCCAAGAGACCTGATTGACCCAACACAGAAGTTTATTGACCTATCCATCTGAGACACCACACCCTGGATGGATCCAGCCCAGCTAAGCCAGGGTGTGACTAGTCAATTGCAAAGGATTTGTTAATTTGTTGGGAACTTCACAAAGGGAGAAAAGGAATCCCAGGGTCAGGGATCTGAGGTATTTCTTGACTCCATGGGCTCCCTTGCATGTGACCCTGCCTAATCTGTACTTTAAGTTTGAGACCCAGGAAATTGTAAATGCACAGTATACGTGTCCCCATTGGGGAGGGTATTTTTAAAATTTTCTGTAATAAATACAATTTTATAAAAGCAAAGATTGACTGATGTTGGAGGGAACACATAGGAGTAGAGCTTGTGAGGGATAACAGAAATACTCAGCCCTTGGGGATACCTTACAATAAGGTCTGAGGAGAGGAGTAGCAATGGGACTTCTAAGGTCCCAGTCCAGCTCTAGGAATAGAAATGGGGAAAGGGGAAAGGTGGAGATGTTCTATAAGAATACACCCACTGGACCATATCAGATTTTATTCCTACACAACTTTATCACCAATGCAATTTTTAGTACCCTATAAACCAATAGTATGGAGGAAGTAAAAAAAAATGACTATACCATTTATAAAATTTGAAAACGCATACTTTATGTCCCGGATGCTTAACAGCATGCAAGCATCTGCGTAAAGCATTAAGTGATTAATTAGTTCATTCATTAATACAATGAGTAAATATGAAGTCCCTAGTAGCACCAAGGTATGCAGTATTCCCCTCTTTCACCACTGACTTATAAAAGTCAACCCCACTCAAACCTCTCCTAAAGAAAGATCACACATATCACCCAGTTTAGGAAATGCTATAGTAAGTTGTATTAAATTTAATTCATGTTAAGTTTCCTTCTATGCACACTCCACCCCTACCTCTACAATTTCTTTTTGACCTGCAATATTTAATATGATGATTAGTTTTCATGCCTGCCTAAAGTAAAGTTATACATTTGCAGACTCTAAGTCCCTAGAGATGTGAGTTGGTGCTAAGAATTTCCCTTACATAACTGTCTTATACTAAGTGAAAAAACCTTTGGGACATGTTAGATAGATACATAGATGGATGGATGGATGGATGGATGGATGGATGGAT
Organism: Petaurus breviceps papuanus; assembly: GCF_028583685.1. Lineage (NCBI taxonomy): Eukaryota > Metazoa > Chordata > Mammalia > Diprotodontia > Petauridae > Petaurus > Petaurus breviceps. The sequence continues at coordinate 2,664,028 of NW_027187266.1, forward strand.
GGATGGATGGATGGATGGATGGATAGATAGAAATGAATAAATTTTTACTTATTTTAAGGATTTATAGATTCGTTAGTATGTATACTCCTTTCACTGATATAGACCTCAATAACACAGTAGAACGTTTTCATGTGCTGCCTTTCTGAACTGAAACATGCTGGTCATCAGATTGCAAAGATACAGCTTGTTACCAGACCTGTGTCTGAAGCCTTTCTCACTTGATAGGACTTTCCAGAGTTTTGCTCTGCTGGCAAAATCTTTGAGAATTGAGGTCACTGACTTCTATTCCAGTGTTTTTTTTCCCCTCTAAATCTTGCTGCTTCATTTACACTTTTTATCCAAGTAGGGTTTTATTAGAGAGAGTGAGAGGGGATGAATTAAATATAGTGAACACACCTAAAGATCCAGCAACAGTCTGTCCAGATGACTGGACACAGCTTGCACTTTTTGGAAACACTTTGTACTAGACACTCACCTGTTATTTTAGCCAATGTTTTGGAGAAAACCCTGGGCGTGGAGTGGCAAAACTTGTTTCAGCAGGAAATTGTCAATTTGGCCCTGTTTTATGCTATCACTAGCTGAATAGTAATCAGAAGCAACTATTCGTTAAATAGAGGTATCATTCCCTCATACCAGGAATAAAGTAGGAATGCCATCTTTCCCACTTTATGAGGAGCTCATTGTATGTATGTTTTCTAACAGTATCTGAGAAAACAATGATCTGAATGGTTTACAAAGCCAGAAAGATAGAAAATGTCCAGTATTCTCTTTGATTATATCTTGGGAATGACATGTCAATTAGATTACATTTCTTCATTTGGCCAATAAACACAGAATCTTAATAAGAGTCTATGGATCCAGTTCCAAAGCTGCCCTTAGAATTTTCCATGATTTAGGGGAGATCTGCTAGTCTTATAATATACATTTCTTTATCAGTGAAGCAATGACAACAATGAGGAGCTAGGTGGCACAGTGGATAGAATGTCAGGCTTGGAGTCAGGAAGATTCATCTTCCTGAGTTCAAATTGAGCCTCAGATACTAATTCGATGTATGACCCTGGGAAAGTCACTTAACCTTGTTTGCCTCAGTTTTCTCATCTGTAAAATGAGCTAGAGAACGAAACGACAAATCATTCCAATATCTCTGCCAAGAAAACCCCAAATGGAGCCATGAAATTGGACATAACTGAAATGACAGAACAACAAAAATAAGGACAATAATATCCCTTAAAAGAGAAAAAAAAGTTTCCTAAAGGATTGAAAAAAATGCTTAGTGATATAGAATTATAGAGATGAGGAGCATCTTAGTTGTAATCTAATGACATTTCTTCATTTTTAGGATGAGGAAACAGAGACCAAGAAAGGTTAAGTGATTTGCCCCAGCCCACATAAGCAAGTTAATGGGAGGACAGAGACTAGAACACAGATCTCTCTACGCCTTGTCCAGTGTTCCTTCCTCTCAAACATTCTGCTTCACTGCCATGTCTCATCAGACACACCCCACCCTTGGTCCATGGGAATGACTAGTGTAAGGTACACCCTTCTGACTCGTCCTGGTCTTTGTCCAGCCCTTTTGGTCTCTGTGTTACTTTGGTGCCATTGTGGAGTCCTGCCCCCTCACCGCCCTTTTTCTCTCTTTTCCTCATCTCTTTCACATTTGCCATGGATGTTAGGTAGGCTTGATTTCAGATTTGTTCAGCTTTGGCAAACTTGGAGACTTTCATTTTCATGGCAAGCTACTTGGATTGCTCCATGACAGGATTTATTTTTAAAGCTCCACATTGCACATTGTGGGCTTTCCAATATCTTCTGGCAGTAAGACGCCACAAGACAGAACACATAAAAAAGAAGAAAAACACCCAACTTTTTTTTTTCCTTTTCCATGTTCTTCCCAAGCCAAGGTTGGAATAGCTTAAGGGAGGGGCTTTTTTTTTTTCTTTGCCTAGAACTCGCCAGTATGCAGCACCTTTTTGGACTGGAGTTATTTGCTTGTTGGTCTGCTTTGGAAGGGGGTGGGGCAACAAAGTGTTCTAGGGCTGTCTACCATTTCAAAGAAACCACCAACCTGGGATGGCCTTTGAATAAGGAACTATAGGTCCAACATGGGATCCTCTCTGTGGAAAAGGTTCAGGCACATCCCTTTTTATTGTTGAGATCCTTCTTTAACCCTATGTAACCCTGCCTAAGGCCACCGAAAGGGAAAATGTCAAATCTGGGTGTAGCACTTTGTCATTCGGTAAGGTGAATCACCAGTGATGGACAAGTGTTCAGTATTTAAAGATGAAGAAGTGGCCATGAACAACTCATTGGTCTGCTTGTGCCAAAGCTTTTGAGTCGTTGACTAAAGAACACAGTTCTCATGAAAGAATAAATAAAAAGAATGATCAGAGGAGTAGCCAAGTCATTGGATATTATATTTTTTGTTTTGTTTCTGATTTTCTTTCCTCAGTATAAGCTTCTGAAATCATGAATACAGATGTACCCTCACTCCAAATATCATTAAAATGGAGCTTATGTTTCTCCCAATGGGATACCTCTTCCAGTGTAGTCAACAGACCACATACCATAATGGCCCTCACTTCCAAGAGATCACTTGGGTTTGCACTTTTTGTTTGCTTTAGGAAGGAATAAGTAATGCTTACAAATTTTTTACCTCATGTGGGAACATGGTAACAAAGTAAGTATTCCATGTTAGTAAAGCCCTAAAAAAGCCAGGAATATGTATCAAAGACTGAAATATTTATTTTAGCTGAGACCTTTGAACTTTGAACTTGTAAATAGGTGGCCAGAGCCTTAAAAGTGAGATTTCCAGGAGCTTCTGCTTTGTGTTGAGACTATGACATCATAAGAACATTGTCTCCATCTTCAGGTGTTTCCATTTCCAAGCAATCATAAGAAATTGAGAAACATGTGAAAGTGGGACAAAAAAAACCAACTTATGTGAAGATCACCTGAGCATTTCTAAACCACTTCCCAAAAAATTTCATTCTTGGAAGTGGAGACTTTGGGGTCAATGCTAGTTATCCCGTTTAAGCCAGACTGATGTAAAATGGACCAGGAGCCAACATTCACAGTACTGCACAAAGGAAAGATTTATTAGGCAGCCAAAAATCCAGACAGCTAGTAGGTTTGGCATTACTTTGTTCACCACAGTAGAAATTACCTGATTTTGTTAATGACTGTTTGGTTGCAAATGTCTCACCACTGCTAATACAGTACCCCATAGGCAAGAATTCTCATTTGTGAAGAGCTGTTGGCAAAGCACTTTTCTCCCCTTACTTAAACTACTGGACACAGAATAAACTGAGTACTAAGTAATGATGATGGCAGCAGACACAAAACAAAGGGTTTGAAAGCATCTGATAGGTACTTTTTTTTTTAACCAGATTCAAACGCTTTCCATAGACATTTATAGATAGGCACATCATGATTGTGCCATAAAGGTTATTTTAATTATTCTATTCCAGAAGGTACCAATTAGATTTTCTCTGTTCTAAGTAATGTTTCTTAGCATCCAGCTATTGCATAATAATGTATCCTGAAGATAGAAGAATCCAGTTTTTTGGATGTGGCAATCAGCAACTTAGTGCTGTTTTATTACTTGAGTACTTCTCAATAAGTACTTTGACAAGAATAGTGTTTTATTTAACCAGAAACAAAACTAAAGATGGAGTTATGATCCCTGAAAACCATGAATAAGATAATCCATAAAAAGCAAGTGCTGTTGGGGGAAAAACAGATCACTAGTGTCATCTGTGGCATAGTGAAAGATATGCCAAACAGAATAGCTTTGGATATAATATTGTATTTATTACATCTTTTAAAAAGCATGATTTATGTAATAGGATATATATTTTACATATAATTTTTCTTTTTTTGCTTTACTTCCTTTCTTTGGAAATCTCTCTCTCTCTCTCTCTCTCTCTCTCTCTCTCTCTCTTTCTCAAATTCAGTATTTTTTCTTTTTTCTTTTTGGAGGGAAATTCGGGTTAAGTGACTTGCCCAAAGTCACACCAGAATTTTTTTCAAAGTACATTGGATTAGGAATCAGGGCCTCTGTATTCTAGAGTACCTACTTTGACAATAGTTTTTAGGCATGTGACCTTGGGCTACTTCCTCAAGTCTCCGGTTTCAATTTTTCTTTTATCTGTAAAATGAGGTGATGGATCCACTTCAGTACCATGGTCCTTTCCAATTCTGAAGTGCTATGATCTGAAATGTCACAATTCTCCAAAAGAACTTAGTCGCATCTCTAAGAATAACCACAGAGTGCTTTACCATGAGCTTGACTAATCCCTTTTTCTTGAGTTCTCCCTGCATTCATGCTTGGTAGAAACAAAGAAGCTTCCAGGGTTCATGTTGGAACCAGACTCAGAACTGGAAGATAACTACATCAAGATAACCGTGAGCATCAGCAAGGCAAATGACTAGAACTCAATTCATAGAAACTCTACATAACATTGTTGTGAATTTTGTTGACTTTATATGTAAAAGGTAGTTCTTGGTGTCTAGTAGTTTAGAATCTGAGTGAAGGTCAGTTCCAAAGTTACTTGTTTGTGAATGGTATGGAGAAGGGAGGGAAACATATTAATCAGCAATAGCAAATACAATGCCACCCTGCTCCTCCACTGAATGACACTTTTGTGCATACTAGTGATGGGTTGTTAAGGTCAGAGGAATACGTGTGTGTGCGGGGGGTGGGGGGCAGGGAATGGAATTTGGCCCCTTTGCAGTGGAGCAGTTGAATTAAATTTCGCTGTTGAAATTGCAGGCAGCATTTTCTTTTAATCCAACAAATCCAAAAAATTGTTTTGTGGCATTTTCCTCACGGTGTTGGGAACCCAACACATCAGCATTGTTCTGGTGCATGAGAAACAGAAATTAAAACTGACCACAGTTAATAGGAACCTGCACAGGCTCATTTTATGGGCCTCACTGAGTGAAGTGCAAAGGGAAAACAGGCTGAGCAAAGGAGGAAAAATACAATTCTACTTTTTCAGAACATTTTAATAATGTCTAAACTGCCAGGAAGAAACATGTAAAAAGAATCATAAATTCTTATTTTCTTTCCTTTGACCATTAAGGATCTGTTAAATACCCAGGAGGATTTTGAGGCCCTTAACATGTTAATAATTCTCTAGTGTGTTTGCTGAAATATAACAGCCAAATAGGTATGCCCTGTCAATAATGAATGGTATGCAAATTGGGCTGAATCTTCAACATGAGTTTGTATCCTCACCCTTGGATAGAAGAGGGCAGGTGGCTTCTAGGGTTGTCCATGCCGATATAATATTCATTGTTTTCCCTTGGCCTTTAATGTAACAGAATGACAACTTCCAGTTAGTCACAAAATTTCAGAGTTGTAAGGAAGCACAATACCCATTTAGTCCAACCTATGCCTGAAATAGAATTAACTCTACAACATTCATAACCTGGTTATCAAGGTGCTCTCTCTTGTCCTCTTGAGTGGATATTTGACCTCAGTCAAGATTCAGCCCAAAAAATTGTATATCAAATTATATATCTATGTAGATATCTATACTTATATCTATCTAGTTATACAGAGATATGACATTAAATGTGTATATATATATTATATATATATATATATTATGTATACACCATTCATTATTTGTAGAGTATAACTATTCTACTGAAATTCCCTAACAGAAGACATTGAAGAATTAACATGCCAAGAAGAACAGATCCCCCTGGGCACCAGATAATACCAGCTTATCCAAACATTGTGTGAAGATCTCTGAAGAGAGGAAACCTAGTACCTCTCAAGGCAGCCCGTTTGAGTTTGCAACAGCTCTAATCAGGGTGGCTAGGTGGCAAAGTAAATAGAGCACTGGCCTTAGAGTCAGGAGGACCTGAGTTTAAATCTGGCCTCAGATAACCACTTACTAGCCCTGTGACTTTGGACAAGTCACTTAACCTCAATTGCCCTGCCCTCCCCCCCTAAAAAAAGCAAAAACAAACCAACAAAAAAGAAATAGCTCTAATTGTTGGAAATGTTCACTTATATCAAGCCTAAATTTATCCCTTTGCCATGTCTACCTTTTTTTTTCCTTTTAACAGTCTTAAAAGCTACAGTAGGGTAAAGAGCAGCCCTTCCATCTCCAACTTTTTGGGGCTCAGGAGTAATTGGGGCCTGGAAAATCTTATCCAATTTGTTCTATGCATATTAGTGATGCTCTTGTATTCAGTTTCCCAACTCTGATTTCCTAGCCTCAAAACTAACTTTAATGTTCAAAGTAGCAGCTGGAGAACTAATGAAGAAGAAAGGATGAACTCTAGGAGCTCCCTAGTTCCCAGATATTATATCTCTTGGATATAGATGTCATTTAGGGGTTGAGACCATGGAGAAAATCAACCAAGGCAACTACAACTGACAGTGCTAACACTGAATGTTTAAAACAAGTATTTATTTATTTGAACACCTCCTATGTAATCAACACTACTGAGGAAGGAGAAATAATAACAATGATGATGATGATGACAATGGATCACAGTTTTATAGCATGTTACAGTTGTACAAATATGTAAAATAACAGCATGTTTCCTGCTCTCGAGAAGCCTACAATCTGAGGACTAGCCGAGCTAACATAGGAGACAATACGCTAAAAAAAAACAGGTTTATCAGTGATCTCCCTGACATGAATATTCCCTTCATCATACTGAACTCAGTCCCTTCTTGCCTGCGTCATCCTCTGTGACTAAGAGTTCCAGCCAATGTGCTGTTGGCTTTCTGAACTTTTCCTTCTCATTGGGAAGTATGAATGCAGAACTTGGGCTGTCCCTTGTTACAAAGAGGTACCACAGGAAGACATCATGGTGACAGAAAATAAAATACAACTCAAAATATAGCTAAATGCCAAAATGTATTCTACAGTCTATACATAGTTGAATGATTTAATGACAGAAATCAGTGGAAAATGGGGTGTTAAAAGAATCTTTGGGATGAATTGAGCTTGGCTGTAGGCTATGGTTCAGTAAGATCATAAGAATGTAGATACTAAACTGGAAGGGGATGTGAGAGGTTATTTGCTGAAGCCCATACACTTCAAATTACAGATGAAGACAGTGTGGATCAATGAGGTTATGTGATTTTCCCAAGGTCACACAGTTGGCAATCAGTCCAGCAGTCTTTGAACCTAGGTCTTCTAATTCCACATAGGTAAAGTTCTGTGAGAAGGGAGGGTAGTATGTGTAAAGATATGGATATTGAAATGTGTCTGGCTATTGAGGAATCATTTAGTTTCTGTTTTATAAATGGCATTTGTAAGGAAATTGTTCAGTCTCTATCCCTTTCCCTAAACTGTTCTAGCATTGAGAGGTCAAGATGTCTAATTCTATTTTTCCCTGGGATTTAGGGCAAGAGAAGAGATAATGATCTGTAATAGAAATGTCATTACTTACTTCATGTGGGTGTGGTTAACATTTAGGTCAAAGGAAAGAGCAGACTACCCCCTCTCCCCTGACAATCCTCCTTTGCAGACATGCAGAAGAAACACCTACAAGGCAAATGCAGTCAAAGCCCCTGGCTTCCAGGCTCCGTAAGCCATTAGCTGATTTGAGCAGGGAAGAGGCAGCCAAATATGTTGCAGCTGCACATTCATGTCTCAGATGCTGAGAGAGCTTGGCCCATCCAGCTGAAGCACCAACTCCATGGCTGAATAATAGCAGGGATTGTATGTCTGCAACCCTTGCAAATACTCAGAGTGAGGGTGAGGCTCTCCCCAAAGGTACAAAGTTGGCAGGACAAAGTGAGGCTTGCTTAATTCCTGTGGGTCAGAAAAGCAAGAACAAATGAAAAAAGTAAAATAAAGCATGGAAGCTGAGGAGAGCCGAGGTGGAAGAGCTAAGAAATGAGTTTTAGGATAGATGGTTGCTAGTGATTAACAAGTACAAAAGGAAAGATAAAATGGATCAACAGGTGAGCAATGCGGGGTAAGTAATTATAAAAAAAAAATCCATGGGTGTGGATGCTCTTAAGTTTTACTAATTTACCTATTAGACCCTCATGCTGCTTTATTTGTTGCCCCACAGTCTACCTCCCATTCACAGTCCCACCTTTCCAATCCCTCCACTCTTTCCTTCAATTATATACTCACACTTTCAGATAAGGTCTCTGGAATGTTGGTTTTTCTTGTTTTACTTCATTAAATAAAAAAGAGCTATTACTGAGGAGGGGCAATCAATAAATCTTAGCAATATAGAAACAAAACATATAAATAAAACACTAAATATAAACAACAACCCACATGCAGTCTGTTTTTGACTTACTTTCAGGTCTTTCATAGATAAATGGCAAATCTGGAATGGTCATGTCAGGAATTTGGCTTCCCTCCCAGCTGCCCCAGAAATTTCAAATACTACTACAACTCTCCTGCCCAATAAACCATAGTGGCTCCCTATTGTCTGTAGAATAAAATATCAACTGCTCTGCTTCTAAAGTCCCTCATATCCTGGTTACTTTGCCAGACTCATTAGGTATAACTTCTCTTCTGACGTACTACAGTCTTTTTATTCTAACTGGCTTTGTCCATCTTTTCCAATAACGTCACATTTCTAGTCTCAATCTTCCATCTGATTTTCTGCTCCAGTCCTTTTCACTGACCATGTCTTGTGCCTGGAATGTTCTCACTAGTCACTTCTACCTCAAACATTCTTTTACTTCCCAAGAGATATATGACACCTTCCCTGATATTCCCAAATGGTAGTGCCCCCTCCCGAAACTGCCTTGTATTCCTTTTGTATTTACAAGTATATAGACATATATGTTATCTCCCCTGATAGAATGTAAACTACCTGAAAGCAAGGGTTTTTCTATTTCTGTCTTGTGTCTTCTGGACCTACCACTGTGTGTACCACGTTGTAACTGCCTAGTATGTACTTCTTGACTGATTTTACTTCTTTACTTCCTTGAGTCTAGTTCCCCTGTCTTTCATGCCTCAATGACTTCCAGTAGATGGTATTTATCTTTTGAAGTGCCATCAAAAGGGAAAGGGAAGGTTACTACTTAAGGCATCTTCACCCCCACTGTTTTCCACACCCCATGCCTATTCAATCTCCTTATCTTTCTCATTCTGCTCCTCAGCTCAAATCCTCCAAAGAGAACCAGTGAATCTGGATGTTCTTCTGAAATGTAAATGCATCTTCCTTCCATCTTGTGTGTACACAGAAAACCCATCTCTGTGACCTCTATTATGCTATATTATGTTTTTCACTTAACGAGGTATAAAGAGAGAGAGACAGAGAGACAGAGAGAGGCAGAGAGAGAGAGACAGACAGAGACAGATTGAGAGAGAGAGACAGAGAGACAGAGAGACAGATTGAGAGAGACAGAGACAGAGAGACAGAGAGAGAGAGAGAGAGAGAGAGAGAGAGAGAGAGAGAGAGAGAGAGAGAGAGAGAGAGAGAGAGAGAGAGAGAGAGAGAGAGAGAGAGAGAGAGAGAGAGAGAGAGAGAGAGAGAGAGAGAGAGAGAGAGAGGATCTTCCTTCTGTTTTCAGAATTTGGTAGCAACAAAAACCGTAAGAAAATTTCCAAAAAATTCTTTAGTTACCTTGGAGATAGAAGGATAGGGGGATGAGAGCTAGATTTCTGACTTCACTGATACAGGAAAGTCCCTTTAACAGTGCAGGTCAGTATGCCTTTGAGTTGTCTAAGGCAATGAGGGGTTGTCACTTGTCCAGTGTATCAAAAGGTAGACTAGAACACTGTATCAGAATCCAGTTATATCCTATCTGACTCTCAAGGACAAAAGGGAATAGGCAATAGGGATTAAGTAATTTGCTTGAGTTCACACAAGTACTAAGAAAATACAATTTTGAATCTTGCTTTAAATGTAAACTTGGGTCATTCAATCGTTGTTTCCCCATCTCTAAAATGGCAACAATAATACTAACATTTGACAGTGTCTCAGTAAAGAAAGAACTTCACAAAACTTTAAGTATATATATAGAAAAAGTATTATAGACATGAATTATTATCATTATTACATTCTAGTAGGGCACAAGACATCTAAACAAATAATTATAATTCATAAGTGCTTTAGGGAAATGTGAACAAAAGTCCTGTGGGGGATCTGAAGGAAGACTAGAGAAAGCTTCCTGAAAAGTTAGCATTTAAAAGGGGCTTTAAAGAATTAAAGGGAGAAAGAATATTTTAGGAATAGGAAGCAGTATGAACAAAGGCATAGGAAAATATTGTATATATTTGGGAGATTATTGGGCTCTAAGAAAGCATATAGAGTAGTAGAAAGTGAGGATAAAGAGAGTAGTACCAGATTATGGAGGACACTGAATATTAGGAAAAGGATCTAAGTTCACTTGATAGGAAATATGAATTCACTAAGATTTCTTGAACAGAGGAATGACATGGCTAGAAATATACACATGGACTATTAGACTGATGGAGATATGAAGAATATAGTAAAGGGTCAGAGAGTGGTGTCAATATGATCTTTTAGAAAGTTATTTAAATAGCCAACATTGACATTAATAAGGACCTGTGCCCAGTATGCTGGTCATGGGTCTAATGAGGAAGGTAGTGATGTTAAAAATATAATGGGGGTAGAACTATCCAGTATCTGGCAACTGAACAAATATGATCAGCACAGGATATGGAACTAAAAATTTCAGAGACAGATTTAGGAATGTTGTAAAGGGAAACTTCCTAACAATTATAGCTATCCAAAAAAAAAGTAGAATTGGCTTCCTCTGGAAATAGGAATAAGATCTCAAACCAAAGGCCCTATAACCACTTGTTTAATATGTAGGAGAGAGCATTTTTGTTCTAGTATGGGCTGAACTTGATATTTTCTCTCAACTCTGAGATTCTATGTTTTGGTTCAAGCTCCCTCTTTCTATGTATCTTTCTTTCACTTCAGAGATTCCACATATTCCTATATCTCTTTCTACTTCTCTAATTACTGCATTACTTTTTGTTTTGTCACCCACTTTAGGGGGATGTTGTCCAAAGTTCTGTCCTTGGCCCCTTTTTTCTTTTCCCCCTTGCCAACTTAATTTACTATCATAACTCCAAATCAATGTGGATAACTTCTAAATCTATATGTCTAATACTTCCCTTTCATGAGCTCCAGCCTCACATCTCCACCTGCTTATAGGACATCCCTACCTGGATGTCAAATTGGCACCTGAAAGTCAATTTATCCCAAAATAAGCTAATTAGATTTCTCTCTAAACTTGTTTTTTCCTCTTATTTCACTTTTTCTGTTAATGGCACTTTCCTACTCCAATGTTCAAAACCTGTTGCTATCATTTGTCCATATCCTAGAATTCTTAGAAGTGTTCAATTCTCCAGGGAAGTGAAAGAGGAAAAAGACTAACAGGACACATTGAGATTTGATATGTAAAAGGTTATTAATTATTTTTAGAAGTTAAATCCAGGAAAGTGATAAAGGCGAAAGTCATATTGCAATGTGTTAAGGAGAAAATGGGTAATGAGAATTTGTAGGAATTGAGTTATGTATGTGTATGGCTATGGGTGTATATTTATTCATATATGCACACATATGGTTAAAGTAATGTTATTGATATAATTTGTTTTACATCACCATAAATGCTATAAGTATATTGCCTTTCCCCCTTCCTTCCCTTCCTGGAAAACCATCAAAATTAACAAATACTTTGAAGAAAAAAAAGAGGAAGAAGAGATAAAGAATCAATAAAACCAATCCATATGTTGCAAAAGCCTAAGGTTATATACAAGGTGTCAAACTCGTGGACCTCTCATCTCTGCAAAGAAATGAGGGGAGATGTTTTCTCATAGCTTTTTGTTAGGGCCATTCTGTTTGTTTGTAATTTTGCATCATTCATTGTTGATTATTTTGTGGTTTTGTTTTTAATTTATATCTTTGTGGTCACTGTGCATATTGTTTTCTTGACGCTGCTTAGTTCACTCTACATATATCATAGAAATCTTTCCATGATTCTCTGTTTATCTCATTTATCATTTCCCATGTTATCATTCCCCTGCAACATTATTTTTCTTGCTATTTTCAATCATGGGCAACTAATTTGCTTATAATTCTTTGCTAATACAAAAAGTGCTGCTCTAAATATTTTGCTGTACATGACATTTTCTTCTTATCAATGATGTCCTTTGGAAATTACCTAAAGAATGGAATCTCAGTCAAAGAACATGGACATTTTGGTCACTTTATTTGCATAATAGCGAGCGACTTTCCAAAACATTTGCCCTGATTCACATTTCCATGAAAAATGCATTATTGTGCCTATATTCCCAGAACTGCTCCAGCATTCACTCTTCCCATCTTCTTTGGACAACACTTCCAGGGCAGAAAGAGAACAAGTTTTAGGGGAACAACAGGAAGGAAAGGCGTTCCCTAGCCTTCACATAGGAAAAGAGTCTAGGTAGAGATCATGAGACCAAAGGTAACAGCAAGAGGAAAGAATAAGTTTAATGCTGAAGAGAGAGTGGGAAAGGTGAGTGGAAGTTGTCATTACTAAATTTAGGTTTTGCCAGTTTGCTGTTTATGTGGTTTGTAGTTTGTTTTGATGTACGTTCCTCTTATTATTAGCGATTTGGAGCACTCTTTCATACAGTGTTTAATAGTCTTCAATTCTTTTTTTAAGGACTGTTTGCATTCTTTGAGTAATTATTTATTAGGAAATTGATTTTGCTTTTAAATACATACATATTTACACATATAAAATTCCTACTTATATATTTATTAACACATCTGTTTATTATTAGTAATATAATTATTGAAAATAATAAAACTTTATTTGAAAATTTTGATACAAAGATTTTTTTTCCTCATTTAACCACTTCATTTCTCGTCTTAGATTAATTGACTCTGTGCAGAAGGTTTTTACCTTTATAAAAATCAAAATGATATATTTTTATTTTTTGTAATTGACTCTATCCCTTCTTTGGTTAGAATGTACCTACTATTTATAGTTGTGAAAATTTTATGATGTTTCTCTTCTAATATATTTATGATATAATCTTTACTATTAATATCATGTATCCATTTAAAATTTATTGTGAAATATGATGTAAGGTGTCTGTCTTAGCCTGTCTGTCAGACTACTTTCCAATTTCCAAAGCAGTTTTTTTTTTTAATAATGTAGGGGGTTATTTTCCAAGGAATTTATGTTTTTTAGTTATAATAGATATATATTTTTTAAAAATTCATAGCAGTGATAGTGAGAGGACATAAAAGAACAGCCAGCCAAAGTGAAGACAAGGTGCTTTTTTATTTTAAAGGTTTAGATAAATTTTAACATACTGGACAGAAAATGGGAAAGAGCAGGCAGAGAAGGAAAGACTGAAGATACATGAGAATATATAGCAATGATTGCTGGAATAAAGGCAGAGCAGGAGAGGATGGCATCAAAAAGACAACTAGAAAGAGAAACTTTAACAAGGAAAAAGCACACCTTTTCTCTAGACAAGAGAAAAGGAGGAAAGGGTGGGTGATGATAGAAGTTTTAAAGCATGTAATGGATGAGTTTAGGGAGCTCCAGTCAGATGACCTAAGTCTTTTCAAGTGACCTGGAATACTACCTTTTCTGTTTTAAGGGGTAGGGAGGAGTTTAAGCAGAGAGTAATAGGTTGGAAATAGTTACCACAGGAAAGGAGATGGTGAATCAGTGAATGGATTAGAAAGTTGTTGATCAGGAAAGATAAAAGAGCTGAGACTAAGTCACATAAATTTATGATGGATGAAATTACTTTCTCCTAAGACATTGAGTAGCCTGTGGATAGCATCAGATAAATTACTTAGTGGGAAGGGAGTTGTTACACAGGATCCAGGATAAGAAAGTGGAAATGGTAGACAATTGGGGTTCAGGGCTTCCTATGGGCTCAGTTAGTCAATCATTAAAGTAGCAGATCATGGAGTTAAAGTTGTATGTGAAAACAAACTAAGTCAGTGTTGGGAATATGGACTTTTTAAAGAATCCTTTAGAACGTAGACACTAAGGGAAATATTTAAATATAAATAAGTGAGTGTGATAAAGGTTCCAGGGTAGGAAAAATATCTTCTATCATCTACTCTGAAATTATTTATAAATTATACAGTTTTTAAAAAATGTTTAATCAGGTTCCCTAATAGATAATGCCTAATAAGGGCTACATGCTATTCTATGCACTAGGAATGCAAAGGCATAATGAAATGGTCTTAACCCTTAAATAACTTATATACTATCAAGGGAGACCACATTTACTTATAGACATATAAAAAAAAGATATTGTGGTGAGAGTACTAGTGACTGGGTGGGTGTGGGAATCATCAGGAAACTCTCATGTAGAAACTGTCATTTTAGTTTAACTTTTAAGGAGCCTAAGAATTTAAAAAATGCAGATGTGAGGAGGGGATTCATTTAAGGCACTGGAGATGGCCAGTGCAATGTCATGGAGGTGGGAGGAGTGCCTTGTATAAATAACAAAATTGTTACTAAATATCAGTAATAAGTCCAGTTTGTCTGAATTGCAGGGAGCATAAAAGGGAACAATGTGTAACATGGCTAGAAAGATTGACTGGGCAGGACTGTGATGAGCTTTGAATGCTGAATAGAAGGAAGATATTTGATCCTAGTGGTTAAAGAGAGACTCTGGTTACACATTAGTTTTATGTTACTTAACTTTTGAATCAGGCTCTTATAAGCTATTATTGTCTAGTTTTCTCTCAAGAAAACCTGCTCATCTTTTGGGCTCACTTTTGGGGCCCATCATTTGCTTGTTTTGTCCATTCTTGGCAAATTACTTCAGCTTTCTGGGTCTCAGTTTTCTCATATATGAAATTAGAGGGTTGGGCTAAAGTGATCTATAGAATTGTTTCTAATACTGATACAATTTCTCTTAGTATATGTCAGAATTATTCTGTATAAACAGTACTGAAATAGAGAAAGTCCTTTTTCTTTATAAGGTAAGCCCTCTTGGAGATGTTTAGTGAGTATTTCAACAGGGAAAACAAGGAGAAAAGGAGAAGATTAAGCAGCTGAGCAATTTTTTAAATAAATTAATCCAAAGATCTGATATTCTGGATTTTTTGTGGGGTGGAAGAAGGAAACAATTTTGTAAATTTTTTTTAGTTGACCCACCTTAGTATTTCAATGCTTTTGTTTAGGGACTTTACCCTGAAAACTTTGTCTAGGCATCTTGCCTTAGAGAAGAATAAAGATATGGAAACCAGAAAAGTGAACATGATGATGATTAACTCATCTCATACACCTCTAACATCCACTCTACCCTTTTGGGACTCTCCCCATACACATAAAATGGGCTGTGAGATGTACATTTTATTCAAAAGTTTAAATAGTCTTCAGACAGTACACAGATTTCCCAACCAAAGTTTTCATGTAGTTTGCTCAGACAATTGAAATTGAAGGATGTGTGGCAGATGAAGGTGACTCCTCATGAGTGCTCTTCAGCCAGTTTTTCAGCTTTTGTTATGGCTTCTTCAATGGGTCCAACCATATAGAAGGCCTGCTCTGGGAGATGGTCATACTGACCTGCCAAGATTTGCTGGAATCCCCTAATGGTTTCTTTCAGGGGCACCAACTTCCCCATATGTCCTGTGAATACCTCAGCAACCTGGAATGGCTGTGACAAGAAACGCTGGATTTTCCTGGCCTGAGACACTGTCAACTTATCTTCTTCAGACAACTCATCCATTCCAAGGATAGCAATGATGTCCTGAAGGTACTTATAGTCCTGCAGAATCTTTTGCACATCTCAGGCAACATCATAGTGCTCATTGCCAACAATGTTGGGGTCCATGATCTGAGAAGTGGAGTCCAGAGGATCCACTGCAGGGTAAATGCCCAGCTCAGCAATGGCCCAGGACAGCACAGTGGTAGCATCCAAATGGGCAAAGGTGGTGGCAGAAGCTGGGTCAATCAAGTGGCTTGCACAGAGGTGATGGAATCCTGCTTGGTTATGGTAATTCTTTCCTGCATGGTGCCCATATCAGTGGCCAAAGTGGGCTGGTAACCGACAGCAGAGGGGATTCTGCCTAGTAAAGCAGACACCTCTCAGCCAGCCTGAGTGAATCAGAAGATGTTATCAGTGAAAAGCAGTACATCTTGACCCTCTTGGTCTCTGAAGTATTTAGCCACAGTGAGGCCAGTCAAGGCTACCTGAGCCTAAGCACCAGGTGGTTCATTCATCTGGCCATATACCAACGCTACCTTGGAAGTGGCATCCTTCAGACTGATGACACCAGACTCAATCATCTCATGGTACAAGTCATTGCCTTCTCGGGTCCTTTCACCAATGCCAGCAAACACAGAATAATCACCATGGGCCTTGGCAACATTGTTGATTAGTTCCATAATCAGTACAGTCTTTCCCACACCAGCACCACCAAATAGACCAATTTTGCCACCCTTGGCATATGGGGCCAAAAGATCCACAACTTTGATGCCAGTAACCAGGATTTCTTGCTCTACACTCATCACTATGAATTCAGGAGCCTCAGCATGAATTGCAGCAAACTGTTTGGTTTTGATTGGACCCCTTTCATCGATAGGCTCTCCAATCACATTCACGATTCTTCCTAGAGTCTCAGGTCCCACAGGGATTTTGATTGGGCCACCAGAATCTAGGACCTTCTGCCCTCTGACCAAGCCTTCAGTACCATCCATAGCAATGGTCCCGACTGTGCTCTCACCCAGATGTTGGGCCACTTCCAGAACCGGCCTGGTTTCCCTGTCCTGCACGTCGAGGGATTTGAGCATGGGAGGGAGCCCCTCATTGAATTGCACATCCACTACGGCCCCGATGACCGCCACGATGTACCCGCTGGCCGCCCGGCTCTAGGGAGGGGGGACGTCAAGGCCGCATAGTCCTGGGCCTGCCGGAGCGTGGCCGGGGCCGCCCGCAACAAGGTCTGGGTCTGGGGCGATGGGGCAACGGGCGCCGAGGCCCCGAAGGGCGCTCAAGGCCAAGGCTGCTGCAGGGCGGCTCAACAGCCCCAACATGGCGGAGTCTGGGGAGAGACTGAGCACCGCAACCTCCCCCAGCTGCTGAATTTTGTAAAAATTTTGAAGACGTTTAAGGAGATTAAAATTTTGTTATGCCAGTAGTTTTTCTTAAAAAAAAAAAAAAAAAGAGCTTCGATACCATATTTCAAGAAATAATTAAAGAAATGGCATATCTCTTTTATTTTATTTTTTTATAAAGCAGTTGGGGTTAAGTAACTTGCCCAAGGTTACATAGCCAGTTTTTTTGTGTGTGGGTGTTATCTGAGGCCGGAACCAGTCCCGGGTTCTCCCGACTCCAGGGCCAGCACTCTTACTCACTGCGCCACCTAGTTGCCCCGACATATCTCTTTTAGAATTAGAGAGCAGTGTGAAAATAGAAAGTGTTTCATAATCACCTTATGAACAAAGTTATATTTAACACAGACACACTTATGGTTCCAATGGTGATATAAAAAACAGCATAGAAGCTGAACTTTTGTACATAACCTCCCAGTAAATATCCAAAAAGAGATCCAGAATGACAAACAATAAAGAAAACTGAGAAACAGAAGTTCTAGTCTATAACTGAAAAACTAAAGAACCTATGAAGTCTATCATAGTAGAGGGGTGGTGCCAAGGAAAACAGCAAAGTTCAGCTAATATAGAAACCAACAAAGGTATGGAGAGGGGCAGCATTATCTTTGGGAAGTTTACTGATGGATATGATAGAGGAACTGCATCAGGAAAGCCAGCTCAGGTTGCCACAAGCAGACCTGAAACCAGGTCGTGTTCTAAAGCCATGAATAAATTCCAATAACCAGGGACCTAAAGCCAGATCCCATCTCTGTCATGAAAACACAGAAACAGGGCACAGAACCAACTCATTCAAGTCATTCTATTCAGGGTGTCAGGCATAGCTGTGCAATTCTCTGAGTACTGGGAGCCACAGAAGGAGACAGGAACAGGTGAACACCTGCACCAAAGGGGTTATTTCAGAAGGACTTGGACTAGAATGATTCCCACTATCTTACTGTGACCTGTTAGGATGAGAGCAAGAAGAAAGAACCATCTATCAATTAGGAATTATGCAAAGAGAAGACAAAGACTGGCACAGAACAGAGCCTGCAGTGAAATACAAAAAAATTAAATGAAAAGCCAGAGACTGGTCCTAATATCAATTTCTCTATCTAAACTTGCAGTGACAGATTCATTTAGATTATAAGGGACAAGAGCAAACAAGGCTCACTAAATCCATCTAACATTGCCAGATTGGAGTGGCTGTCCTAAGCACAAAATCTGAATCCAACTGGGTTACATATATATGTAAACTGGATCAAGCACAAAACACAATGATGAAATAATATTGGTTAAGAGAAGCCCAAGAGAGAAACCCAGAAGAAAAAGTAATCCCCCAATGACTACAAACAGAACTTGAGAGGAAAAAAAAGTCTTATACACAAGGAGTACAAGTGACAAAAAAAGAATATAGATAAAATAATAAATCATAATTGAAATGAGAGTTTAGAAGAAAAAATGAGGACAGCACATAGCTGAGAATAGATAAAAGACAATATAAGCAAATAGTGGACTTCCCTCAAAATAGAATGAAGCAAATAGAATTCAATGATTCCACATGATAACAATGATTACAAGACATGCAAAGACTAAAAAATTAACAGAAAATATATAATATTCCATAAAAACCCATAAAAAAATTTGACCAGCAATATGGGTAGAGAGAAGTAATTTTACTATCATCAGACTCTTTTGAAAACTATGACTAAACAAAAACTTGAACACTGTATTTCAAGAAATCATTAAAGAAAACTTCATATATCCTTTAGAATTATAGAACAGTGTGAAAATGAAAGCATTCAGTGATCACCTTCTGAAAGAAAACTCACACTGAAAACACCAAGGAATACATTAGCCAAAATCTAGAACTTCCTCGTGAAAAAAAATTGCAAACTACCAGAAAAATTTCAAGCACAAAGAAACCACAGTCATGGTTACATGAGGCTATGCTAGAAGTACTATAAAGGAAAAAAAAATACCTACTGTATAGAATATAATATTCCAACTGGTAAAAGATAAATGCTTATAACAAAAAATGACACCTTCAGAAGTGAGTATAATTCTATAGAGGAAAAATTACTTTTAATAGAATAAATGACTTTTAAATATTCCTGGTGGAAAAAACAATGCTAAATAGAAATTTTAAAGCATTAAAGTAGGAGTGAAGAGGGAAGTGAAAAAAGTTAACTACATTTCACCAAATGGAAGGCTTAATGATGATAAAGTACTTATATTATAACAAAGAAGAGATATGTGTCCCTTCAGAATCCTAATGTTTTGAAGGGTAATGGAGGGTATTAAATAAGACAAACTTGGTGCCAGTTGTGGATCTTTTTTTCTGGTTGGTGCAATGAGAAACAAGAAAAGGGGGAAAGAAGAAGTACATTGGGCAAGAAATGACAAAGAGTGAGGAGTAGTTTTTTGTTTTTCTTTTTTTTTCCATTACATACTATTTACTTTTTTTGGAAAAAAACTGCAACAAATACTAAACACAATTTTCAACACTAAAATGCTATTCTTTGCTTCCTACTAAGTTTTGTTTCATTTTCTGCTTTTCAATTTTTATTTTTTTCCCTCCCTTCCCACCCTCCCCTCACAAAGGCTACCATTAGACACTAATATGTACATGTGTATATATATGTACACACATATGTATATGTATCTATCTATAAAATCATACTATACATACTTGTTTTTATTCTCTCGATATGAATAACATCTTCATAGGTCCTTTGCAGTTGATTTGAGCATTTATAATACTCAAAATGACTTAGTCCTTCAAAATTATTCTTACAATAATATTGTTGTTATTGTGTACAACATTCTTTCGATTCTGCTCATTTTGCTCTTCATTATGTCATGCAGTTCTTTTCATGGTTTTTCTAAAACCAACCAGCTCATTATTTCTTAAAGGACAGTACTATTCCATCACAATCATATACTGTAACTTGTTTACCCATTCCCCAATTGATGGGCATCTCCTCAATTTCCAGTTCTGTCACCATAAAGAGAGCTACTGTAAATATTTTAGAACATATAAACTTTTTTTCCCCTTCTCTCATCACCTTAAAAACAGACCCAATAGTGGGATTTCCGAGTCAAAGGGTATAGTTTTATAACTCTTTGGGCATGATTTCAGATCATTCTCCAAAATGGTTAGATCAGTTTACAATTCCACCAATTTTTGTTCCAATTATTGTCCCAATTTTTCCATGTTTCCTCCAACATGTGTCACTTTCCCAATTTATCATTTTAGCCAATCTGATAGGTGTAAGATGATATCTCAAAATTCTTTTGATTTTCATTTCTCTAATCAATAGTTATTTAGAGCATTTCTTCATATGACTATCTATATTTTCATTTCTTCATTGAAAAACTCTTGTTCATATATGTCTTTGATCACTTATAAATTGAAGAACAACTTATATTCTTATAAATTTGATTCCATTTTTCATAAATGGTATCAAATTTATCCCATAAATGGGGTACATGAGAAGAGTATGCTTAAATAGGGGGAAGAGAATGGAAAACAATCTCCTTAATCTTAAATAAACTGAATAATAATGGGTTGAATATACAAACAGCACAAAAAATAGAAATACAATAAAGTTAATAAGGAAAAAAAGGAAAGGGGAGAGGAGAATAAACATATGGGGAAGTATAATGTAGAGGAGGAAATAATTTCAAGCAAAATAAACTTCAGTTTTGGAGGGTTGATCATAAAGGGGAGATTTAAAAAAAAGAAGGATAAGAACAAGATACTGCTGTTTTGGACTGGTGAAGAAAATCAGGGAAAAGTAACAGGCACAGGTCACATCACCTATAGATTATTGACCGTGTTCAGATTTCTTTCTCCATCTTCTTTGACTTTTTTAGTGTGGTGGGCAAAAAAGAGAAAAAAATATAAGTGGCTCTGATGTAATTGGAAAGAAAGCAATCATGGTTAAAAGAGAAAAAGAGGGACAGCTGGGTGGTTCAGTGAATAGAGCGCCAGCCCCAGAGTCAGGAGGACCTGAGTTAAAATCCAGACTCAGACACTTAACACAAAACATAAACTAGCTGTGTGACCTTGGGCAAGTCACTTAACCCCAAATGCCCTCCAAAAAGCAAAAAAAAAATTAAGAGAAAAAGAGATAAGGTAATCACATGATTAAAATCTAAATCAATATTTTACACACATATGTATATATATATATAACATATGTATATAACATACATATATAATCACTAAATGTATCTTGAAGGAAAAGCTGGCTGAATCACAGAAAGAAATAGACTATAAAATTTTGGTAGTTGAGCACCTTAATGTGCACAATCTAGGTATAACTAACAAAAATACAAATAAGAAATAAATTAATGATTTGGCTATAATTTTTTTAAAAAGTTAGATATAATGGATCCCAGGTGTTTATTTGATGGTAATAGGAAGGAATATGCATTTTTCTCCACTGTGAATGGTTAACAATGCTTTGTCATTTTCTGGAGCAAACAGGTCTTCTGTACTTACATTCTTTACTTAGCACAATAAGAATTATAAAAAAGGAGCAAAACTTAAATGCAGACTAAATAATTTTATCTTAATAAGTTTATACATCAAACAAAAAATCAGAGAAAGTGAATAATTTTATTAAAGTAAGACAACAATGAAACAACATAACAAGACTTCTGTAATGTAGCCAAAGCTGTTCTTATGGGAAATTTTATATCTCTAAATATTTTAATCAAAAGAGAAAAAATAACAGTAATTAATCTAAAAAATTAGAAAAGCAACAAATCAATCACCCCAATAAAACATACAAATTGAATTTGGGAAAGTCTAAAAAAAGATGAAATGGTTCCGGCCTCAGATACTTGGCACCCACACAAAAATAACTGGCTGTGTAACCTTGAGCAAGTTACTTAACCCCAATTGCTTAAAAAAAAGATGAACAAAGTTTAAAAAACATATTAATTTGATAAGTAAATGTAGAAGCAAATGCTTTGGAAAAATGAATGAAGTAGATAAACCTTTACCTACTCATATAACAGACAGGAAAATAAAATTTTCAGCATCTAAATTGATAAAGGAGAATTCACAACTAATGAGGAGCAAATAAATCAAATTACTATAAGTGATTTTATTTAGTTACATGTTCTGAATTGAAAAGCTTATATGATATGGGTAACTATTTACAAAAATATTAAGATGAAGAGAACAGGAAGTAGAGAATGTAAATCACCTAATGTCAGGGGGGAAAAGGAAATCAATAAAGTAGCAAAAACATTTCCAAAGAGGGACAAAAGGGGAAAAATTTCAAAGAGGAAAAAAAACCAGATGGATTTGCAAGTGAATTCAAGCAACTGTAATGGCAAGCAAAGAAAGCACCTTGTTTCAGCTATTTAATTATTTAGCACCTTGTTTCAGTTCAAGTTTCTTTTGAGCCTTGCCCTTGATTATATCAAGTTTCTGTTAAGAAACAGAACTTGTGAACCCCACAGTGGGAGGAACTTGCTGATAGAACAGGAAGGGGTGGAACAGGGAAGAGCTAATGACCACATATAAGGAGAAGTCCAAGCTGAGAAAGAGCAGAATTGAGAAGGGAACACTTGTGGTGGTGGCACTCTGTTTGTCTCTTCTCTCTGTGTTGATTTTTGTTTGCAACACTTTGTAAAGAAGCCTGGGACCTTACTGGAAGCCCTGAAAGAGGATTTTCTTGTTGTATGTTTACAGAAATCCTGGAGGAGGGTTTTGGAGGTCCTGGGACTATACTGATGATTTGTGTTGAGTTCTCAGATCTTGTTTGTGGGTCTGTTTTGATTTCACAGGCAGATAGTGAATTGATGATGATGCTAGCAATATTTATGAATGTTGTTTTGGCTCTGTTAAGCTTTGTCTTCACAGAAACATAAATTGTGAAGAACTTGAGGTAGACTGGACACTGTGAGCTTCAATATGGAAAGGGAACTGGATGAGGAATTGGATGAGGAGCTGAGAGTTGCCTACCTTTGAATTCAGGTGACAGTTGGGTAAATTCAGGCAAAAGCTGGGACAATGGAAGAGGAACCATGGAATTTGGGAGCCATCCTTGAGTCAAGATGTAAAGACCTCTCCTTGGGTACTTAATGCTGACTGAGAAGATTATGATTTACTGTGGCCTAGGGGTGGGAGAACTTTGTACTCTGTACCTTGTACCTCTTAAGGATGATTGAGTTAAGGATGATTGGAAACTAATCTCCAATCAAGAAGAAAGAAGACTTTTTGACTGAGAGATTAAGACAATGTGACCTAGGGGTGGAGAACTTTGACCTTTGTACTTTGTGTCCCTTAAGGAGGCTTGCTCCTTAAGGATGATTGAATTAGGGACTTGCTGAATGATATCTTTTGCTTAAAACTATGTGGCCACTTTGGTGAAAACTATGTGGTCAATTTTAGTGATAGGCTGTTATATTATAAAATTGTGAATGCTGTATTTTAGCTTCTGTGAATGTTTTACTTTAATTTACTGCTGAATAAATAAGGAGTTCACTATACTATGGGATCAGAACCTTAAAACGATTCACAGTGGCAGTCCTCTGGTAAGCTGCTTGTGCTTGGCTTTACTGCAACAATTAATTCTAATATTATGTAAATTATTTTAAATAAAGGAAAAGTGTTCCTACCAAACTCTTTTTATGAGACAAGTATGACACTATACTAAACCAGGGAGAGAAGAGTAAACTATAGATGGACCAATATCTCTAATGAATATCAATGAAATAATATAATATAATTTTAGTGAAGAGACTAAAACATATTAAAAATGTTTTACACTATGAAAAAGCATGCAGAGTTGATTCGATTATAATAAAATTATACATGTAATAAATCACATTAACAAGATTACTGCTTTTTGTAGGTGATACAATTTACTCAGAAAATTCTAGAAATTTTACTAAAAATTAATAAAAACTAAAGTGTGAACACCAACAAATAACCTAATATGAAGTATGAAAAGTTTACCTTTTTATACTGTATGTAAGATATATTTGACTTTCTTTTTCTTGTTGTCCATTATAGTCCTCTATTGCTTCATTGGGACATAGAGGTAACCTTGAATTTTACAACCCTGTGCCAGTGGAACACAAGTAATAAATCCTACAAAATTAGAAATACTTCAAATCTGTGCATAACATGTGAGAGTCCACCTTAAGAAGTCTCTTAAAAGACCCAAACATTAGGCATAAATGTAAATATATGTATAATGCTTTATCCAAATGTATATATAGGCCTGTATGCATATCTATACATATATTGATGAAAATATGATATTAAGATAATTTTTAAACAATTTGTAAACAATGCCTCACTAATTATAAAATGAACTATTAATTTCTCAAGCATATTATAATACTTTATTTAAGTCTGGGACTTTTAAAACATCAATCTCTGAAAGTAGGATCTACAATTAAAGGATTCATAATCACTTTAAGAACTAGAATTATATCAGATATTCAAGTAGCCAGATGGTTTTATTTGGTAAAATGGACCTAGGAAAAATCTCACTTATCTATATATGGGAAGTATGAGTGGCATAGTAAACAAAAAACTTTGGGAAAAAAGTAACATGAATTATTAAATACATAGCTAATCATTGGTTATAGCTCATCTAGAGTGGTATGGTTATTGTTTTTTCTTTATCATAAGAAAGCCCACACAGCCATCATCTGGGAAAGCTGCTCCTGTGTAGGAAGGTTTAGTCATCCCACCAACTCTCAACTAAATGCCGCTCACAGGACAGGCAATCCAATGTTGCTCATGCAGCAAAGCACCCTGAGGGAGAGAAAGGAACTAGTACACACCAGGTATAGCAAGCCAGTGCCACCATTTTGACTATAATTAAATCCAGATGAAGACAGAAGTCCTGGAAAGTGAGACCAAGAGCCTTTGAAATAGCCATATTTCTAGTTAAACACCAGAAAATGATAGAAATGACATTAAAGAAGAAGTACTTCTATACCTTAAGGATCAAGAGACTTTTCTATCAGACTTGGTTCTGAAACCTTCCCTATATGTTATCTCCCCCATTAGCACGTGAACACCTTGAGAGTAAGGTCTTACTTTGCTATTTTTATCTGAAATGGTTAGAACAAAGGGCTTAATAAATTCATTCATTAACAAATTATAGTGCATAGAATTGGAAGTGATTTTAGAATCCATTGCCTTTATTTTACATGTAATGAGATATGTATTAAAAAAAAGTAAGTGATTGGCTCAAATTTAACTTGTTATATTTTGCGGATGTAACAAAAGTCTTGGTTTCCCTCCTTCCAACCTAGTACTATTTATGTTATACCACATAAAGGATAACATATATGTGGATACCATATGCCACATATAAAATAGGGTTGCTATAGTTGGAGATGGGGGCAGATATCATGCTGGGTGAAAGTACTCTTGAATCATCACCTAACTGCTTTTGTCCTCATTTTTATCCAGCATAACATGTCCTTTCAGCTTCAAAATGCTATGACTACATAACCAATCTTCTATGTAATTAGAAAAACTTTTCTAACAATTAAAATTTTACATGATCAACTCTTCATCATCCCAGAGGGCCTGGATATTACAATTTTCTCTAACTTATGTTAGCTATGTCCAACTATTTAAACATTTGTCATCTAGAAAGGGGACTAGCTTTACTTTGTGATGGGGCAAGTGGCATAGCTGGGACCAGTGGCAATTATAAGGGGGAAGATTTGTATTCAACCATATTGTGTTCAGGAAGAAGGAGGAGGAAGAAAAGAAGAAGAAGAGGAACAGCAACAAACACTGGAAAGGGAAGTAGCCATTGTGACTCCTAGGCCAGTTTCTGCTACTAATTACCCATACTTATTGAATATGACTTCTCAGAAGGCATGCAACTATACTTGCTCTCAACTTTCTCATTTGTTAAATGCTCTTTCAACTCTGGAATTCACTGACTGCCTCTGTTGCCCTTTCACTTTTTAGAATAATTCTTTTTTTTCTTTGCTTGGATCCTCTATCTGGTCCAAATAAGATCCAGTCTTCTGAAGTCTTTCCAATCCCACCAAATTTCCATAAAAAACAAGGGTAGAGAGTGCTAGCCATGCCCTGAGTAAAATGAGCTATAACTTTGGGGTTTGATGGATAGCTAGGTGATGAAATAAATAAAGTACAGGACTTAGAAACCAGAATTTAGATCTGGTCTCAGACACTTACTAGCTGTGCGATCCTGGGCAAGTCACTTAACTTCTCTGTGCCTCGGTTATCTCACCTAGGGTACAATAATAGCACCTAACTCACAGAGTTGTGAGGATCAAATGAGATAACACATACAAAGCCCTTTGTAACCCTTAAAGTGATTTATAAATGTTAGCCATTATTACTAAAATTAATATTAATTCTATACTTTGCCTTGTTTATACCAGTTGCAGGATCCTGCTCTCCTTTGAGACATACGTGCTAGAGAATTCTCTAATGCTTGCCTGTGCTAGGCATGCCTTGTAATGCTTTTCTTTACTATATAATGCTAATGGTTAATTGGTTCTTGACTAACTTTTTAAAACATATTTTCTAATTAAATAATTTTTAGTTTTCAACATGCACTTCCATAAGAAATTGAGATCTAAATTTTCTCCCTATTTCTCCCTGCCCTCACCCACCCTAAGATGGTGTGAATTCTGATCTCCCCTTCAACCAATTTGCCCTCCCTTCTATCACCCCTTACCCTTCTCTTATCCATTTTCCTTCTATTTTTCTGTAGGACAAAACATATTTTTATAACCCAATACCTGTATATCTTATTTCTTAGATACACATAAAATAATTTTTAACATTCATTTTTAAAACTTTGAGCTCCAAATTCTCTCCTTTCCTCCCTCCCCACCCACCCTCATTGAAAAGGTAAGCAACTCAACATAGGTTATACATGTGTAGTCATGCAAAACACTTCCAAAATAGTTATATTGTGAAATATTGCTATATTTTCCTCCATCTTATCCCACCCCCATTTATTCTATTCTCTCCTTTGACCCTGTCCCTCCTCAAAAGGGTTTGCTTCTCTGGTTCTAGAACATCAGGGCAATTTTCCTTGTTAAGTTCTTGAAAGATGATGTTGAGGCTTTTTTTTTTAAATCATGGCTTTTAGTTAGTCCAATAATTTTAAAATTATCTCTCCTGGATCTATTTTCCAAGTCAGTTTTTTTCCCCAATGTAATATTTCACATTGTTTTCTATTTTTGTATTCTTTTGGTTTTGTTTTATAGTATCTTGATTTGTCAGAGTCATTAGCTTCCATTTGCTCCATCCTAATTTTTAAGGAATTATTTTCTTCAGTGAACTTTTGGACTTCCTTTTCTATTTGGTCAATTCTACTTTTTAAGGCATTCTCCTCATTGAATTTTGGACCTCTTTTGCCATTTGGGTTAGTCTATTTTTTAAGGAGTTATTTTCTTCAGTATTTTGGGGGGTCTGCTTTAGCAAGCCATTAACTCATTTTTCACGAGAAACTTTCATTTATCTTCCCAATTTTTCCCCTACTTCTCTTACTTGATTTTCAAAATCTTTTTGGAGCTCTCCCATGGCTTGATATATTTTTCTTGGGGGTTTTGGATGCAGGAGTTATGACTTTGTTGTCTTCTTCTGGTTGTCTGTTTTAATGTTCTTAATTACCAAAGTAAGATTCTATAGTCTGAATTTCTTCCACTGTTTGCTCATTTTCCCAGCCAATTACTTGACTTTTCAACTCTTTGTTAAGGTAGGATTCTGCTTCCAGTGGGGAGGGTGTACTGTCCCAAGCTCCAGGGGATTTGTGCAGTTGTTTTCAGAGATACTTCTAGGGAACTGTAAATTTCCAGTTCTTCCAAGGTGGTATGATCAAAGAAGAGCTGTTTACTCTTCTCCTGGTCTTTGCTCTGGTCTGTGAGTGAGCACAAGCACTCTTTTCTGCCTTGGAACTGTGAGGAGGATTCCCTGTCCACCACCATCACAAACTCTGCCATGTCAGTGCTCCTCCTCAGCCCAGGAATGCCAGTCAGGACTGTGACTGAGATCCAAGCACTGGAAAAGCAAGGGAATCCTGCCTAAATGGCAGCAAAGAGATCCATGCAATCCTCTGATTAGCCACTTGATCCCTCCACTGTAGGTGGGCCAAGAGCTCCAGAAGCAGTCCACTGCCCTGACGTAGGGTCGGACTTTATTCCTCTCCCACCCATGTCCAACATATGCTACTGACCTTGTAAGTTGTCTTTGGCATTTATGGGTTAAGAAATCTGGAAACTACCATAGATGCCAGTGATTTAGTCTCTTGAGGCCTGCTCCAGGTTTGTTGGCACCCAGTCTGTGCTGGTGTGTTTTGTGCTATACTGTATTTCTCTCTCAGACTGGTGCAACAGATTTTTCCTGTCAACATTCCAGGTTGCCTTGGGCTGGAAATTTGTTTCACTCTGTCACTTTGTGGGTTCTGCTGTTCTAGAATTTGTTTAGAGTAATGTTTTATAGGTATTTTGAGGGGTTTGAGGGAGATCTCAAGCAAGTCCTTGCTTTTACTCCACCATCTTGGCTCCACCCCCCCCTTTGACTAACTTTATTAACTAATATTACTGAAGACTGTATAAAACCTCAACTTTCCCTTAGTCTCTCATATTATGTTAGCTTGAACTCTAGATATCTACAAAATCAGAGAAGAATAACACTGGAACATAAACTTCTGAGGAATATAAATCTTGAAAACAAGAACTCTCTCTATATCCTACCAGAGCACTTTGCATTTACTAGTAATTTGGGAAATTTTGCAGAATTGGACTGAACTGAATTATAATAATGAGCACAGTGTCCACCAGCTGCCCAAGCAAGCATTCCATCACTGTGTAGAAATCTGTTACCCCCTGCCAGAAGCAGTTGAACATATGAAAAGTGTTGGGGAATTTGATAAGCAGATATGATTACAGGAGAAGTGTACATATTCCTGTTAAGTGTCTTTGTCAATAATTAGCTTCACTTTAGTTCAAACCTGAACTCTAAGTTAAAGTCCTATTCAATTATCTGTGGGTTCTACTGGTATCCTTGAAGTGACAGATGGGAAGGAAGAAGTCCCACCCTTGCCAACTTTGGGGTAGACTCCCTGTGGAAAATAGAACAGAATATGAGAAAGAGTTACACAGGTTGGGCAGGCATGGATGGGGGTGTGATCTACCTTGCCAGGAGGAATAGCCACCCCTATAATATCACAGATCCATTGAGTATTTGGGAAGAGGGGATGATCAAAGAAGGGATTAGGAGCTGGACCAGTGGGAACTCACTTCAAAACTCATCACAAAAATCTTTTGAAGCTCTGCTCCTAATGTTTTGTATGATTTCTCCTTACCACTATTTGAAGTGGGGCCTTGGAAATACTTTGGTCAGACTGAGATTTGATTGAAATTTTACTTGTTGCAACAGTATTTCTTCCACTAAAATTCTCTGATGTGTTATTCTGTTTTGAGTATGTTTTGAGGATTCTTGAAGGCTATGGAAATGGATCTTGGAAGGTCCTATCAAGCTAGGGGGAAAAATCAAAACTATAAGATCATAAGGTATGTCTATCATGAGAGGACCAGGTTTAGTTTAGATACTTATTTAAGGCTGTCTCCATAATTGTCAATGTTTCAGCCACAACAACTCAGAAATAATTTAATAAAGCAAATGGGGGTTAAAATATGCTTAGGTGAAAGGCACTACCAATATCAATAAAATCACAGTTCCTTGAAATATTGAGGAAACATTGCTAGATCAACATCTTTGACTCATGACCTATCAATACTATCTCCCTCAAGACTACCCAGTGTCTACTTCTCTCCCTAAATACTTTGTATCAGTGGCCTCATTGGCTCCCATGGGTTCAGCTACATCTTTATCCTGATGACTCTAACATCTATCTATATGGCTTTAGGCCTTCTTTTAAGCTACAGATCTACATCACCAACTGACTATAGCTATTTTCAAACGGATGTCCCATGGGTACTTCAAACTCATTACATCCAAAATACTGTAACCCCTGTCCCAAATCCTATTGATATGGGATCCTCTCCTTATTGGTGGAGATGAATACCCTGCTTTGCATGAGAGGCAGGACAGAGTTGATGAGAAAGCTTGAGTTCTCAGTGAGTCCCTTCAGAGTGTCTCTGCCCCTTTGAGTCCTACTTTGGGATTCTTCTGGATCAGTCCCCTTTGGAATTGTTGAAATGTCAGTCTTCTTCAGGACTTTTCAAGTACAGCACTGGGTTACTTTGGGCACTTTTTGGCTTCTAGCTTTGAGAGAGAAGTTGGAAAAAGCTGATTCCACTTCAAGTTGCTGAAGGAAAAGACATGAGATGAGTTGGCAGTCTTTGTCATGCCTGTATTCCCAGTTTGCCATATCAGAAACTTCAGGGAGTTTCCCCTTGAGTGAAAATCCAGGATCCAAACTTTTTTTTTTCTTTTTGGAGGGCAATTTGCCCAAGGTCACAGGCTAGTTTTTTGTGTTAAGTGTCTGAGGCCGGATTTGAACTCAGGTCTTCCTGACTCCAGGGCCAGTGCTCAATTCACTGCACCACCCAGATAACCCAAAGGAAGATTCTTTTACTCCACATTTTCTGATACATACATATATTCTCTTATGTAGTTTTCCTATTATTTCTGTTTTGCTATAATTTAGATAAATGAGCTTTGCTATTCACGATGTATATTCATTACGGAGATAGTGGTGTATTCATTATGGTATTAAGTGGGAAAGGGTTAAACCTTGAGTATAAAGCTTCTGGTCTCCCCTTCTCCCTCAGAAATGACAAAGATATAAAAAGTTAGCTTGCATCTGATCACATCATTTAGAAGAAAAATATTTAAGGGAGCAGATAGATATACTTGCATCCAGTACTCCCTCCCTCTGAGGAAAGCAGAATAGTAGCCTTTGGCCCCAACATCCTGTTTTCCTTCCAGGCATGAATTTGAGTCTCTCTTGGAGAAGGGTTCAAGGGAGGAGAGTCTACAGATGTTTATTCTGACTCCCTTCAAGTCACAAAACACAGCTGGGCCTCACTACAAATTTGGGACCTACTACTCTCCTTACAATACCAGACTTTATCTTTTCTTCCAACACCATCCCTTCTTCCCAATTTCCCTATTTCTGTTGAAGGCACTACTGTTCTAATAAGTTTATTAGATATCTTTGACTCCTCCCTTTCCATCAAACTTCAGTCAATTACTTTCCAAGTTTTATCAATTCCTACTCTGCCAAATCTCTTGCATTCAGCACCCTCTCTGTTCAAAAGGGCCTCACCTTAGTTCAGTCCTGCATCACTCTTATATGAACTATCACAAGAGCCTTCTTCTTACCCTACCTTGTCTTTTATCTCTCTAGTCTAATCTCTATATAGCTTCAAAATTAATATTCTCCAATTTTAAGTCTAATCCTTTTATTCCTTATTTGAGAGAATTCATTGGCCTACCATCACTTCCAGTATCAAAATCAAATTCCTTCTTTTGTCCTTAAAAAACTTTATACACCAGCTTTAGCTTACCATGCCATTACTCCTCTGCACACATTCTATGTTCCAACCAAGCTGATGTATAGACTTCCTCATACATGGCATTTGATCTCTCATCTTCATAAATCAATTATTCAACCAGCACTTATTAAACATCTGTTATGTTCCATGCTAGGTGCTGGGGATACAAAGACTGTCCCTTCAAAGAGCTTATTTTCTTTGGGGGTTGTGAGATAGAGACAAGACAGACACATATAATTAAATACAAAATATATAGAAAAAAAAACGTAATTTTTTTTTTTTGGAAGAAGGGATTAGCAGCTAGGACGATCAAAAAAATCTTCATGTAAGGAGCATTTGGGCTGAACTTCAAAAGAATCTAAGTTGATCTGAAGAAGGAATACACTTCAGACATCAGGAAGTACCTGAATGAAGGCATGAGGAGAAGAGGTAGAATATTGGGAATAAAGAGTGGCACATAGGCCAGGTGGGCAGGTAGGGTTATGTTATAAGCCTAGAAAGGTAGAATGGAGTCAGATTCTAGGCCTCACATCTAAAATGTACTCCATCCTTACTGCCTAGCTTCTTTCAAAGACTAACACAAAACGAGGCTTTACTTGATCTGTCCCCCCATTTGACCTTCCATTAATTGTACATTTTTGCAGCTATTTTATATATATATTTTAGATATACATGTTTTTCCCAAAAAAGAAGCAAGCTTTTTGAGGCTAAGGGCTATTTCCTTTTTGACTTTGTATTCTAAGACCATATAACATTGTTGGACACATAGTAGGTATTCAGTGTTCGTTGAATAATCAAATGTCAAATAATAGAATTTATCTGGTAATTGGTATTCATTGAGTTACCATCTGAATGGTCTTGGCTAGAATTACCTGAGAGGCTAGTCAACTCTTTGCCCCCATGCTCTGAGTGACTGGTAATACCAAAATACTGGGTAGAAGATCTCATTCTCAGCCCTTACTACATCACACTTCTTTGCACCACACTTGTTATATCAAAAATATGTGCCTTTGAACTTTCACCTCTCTCCTCCCCACAAATTCTCTGCTTTGTTTCTTGGTGGCAAAAGAGAAAGGTGATTTTAATTTGCCAGGATTTATGGTGCCCAGACTTTATGTAGGTTTTGGGTTAGGTTCATAAATAAAATTTTAAAAAACAAAACTTTCTGCTTGTTCTTTAGCTTATCCCATATCTGGAATTGTTCCACATTCAAAATTGAATATGAAGTGGCCTCAATATTTGTTCCCACAAATATTCAAAAAAGAAACTCACTTTCAGGCCAATTTATGGTTGTTTCTTCATACAAAGCAGAGCTCTGTTGGAAATTTCTGATCAGAACCAGCTTTGCAAGCAAAGAGAACTCATTTCATTGAAAATAGTTCCATGTTGCCATGTTTGACATCCATTTACTTAATTTCTAGTAATTAAATTGCTCTGGAGAAACAAGAGGATTTCATGTCATCTGAAAACCCCAACTGCACCCATCTCAGAGGACAAATGTTATCATTCAAATATTCTCCATCTACTGAGGTTCCTGGAGTAGGCTCTATAGTCTAACCCTCAGAAGGAAAATGAAAAGAAGCCGTTGATTATAAGTTTCAGCCAATGCATTACCTCTGACAAACAGGCCTTCAAGGCTTAAAAGCTTTCCTCTCTTTTTGGAGAGGCAAGTTCTCTGGCCTGAGCCTGAATGTGCTTGTAGGCTCATGATGCAGAAGAAGCATAAATTAGAAACAATTACACTGAACAGAACCAAGCCCAGCGGGGCATTCCTCCCTTTAAAGTGTAATGAGAAAAGGAAAAGGCAAAAAGCTGAGGAACGTTAGCTGCCCTCTATTCTAGGCTCATCCGCCTTTCATTTAGAACAGCCCATGGCTCCTCTCCCCTGAAAGAGGGTTAGGTGAGGTCCTGTTTGAAGCTATGCCCATTGGGGGAAGGGAGAGATGACTCAATAGTCTCATCTATACAATAGTAAAACTCTCCTGAGCAAGAGGAACCATGTTTGAACTTGGCAGGGCTCAGCAGTGTTGTGGCATGATTCAGGCTTAGAAAGTCAATCTGACTTTTATAGTCTGAGTAATAATACCCCATAGGGATCCACTAAGTGTGTGGGTGTCCAGAATTTTCTGCTGGAGCTGAGAAATGGTATAGAGATACCAAGAGAAATCATTTTGCCCTGAAGCATATGTGGAAATCCTGAATCAAGACAAATGCACTGATAGAAGGCTATTGGAGAGAGCGTAGAACTAGGACTACTAACTATTTGCTAGGACAAATGATTTTCCTTTACTGGGTTTTCATCTTAATAAGCGGGATTTTTTGTAGTCTCTCCTAGTACCTATCTCTAATAGTGTAAGAATAAAATGAAATAATAATCAGAAAAGTAAATTGAAAATACATGTTCAAAATCATTTCAAAACATGTTATTATCAAAACTTATTATTTCCATATCTCAAGGGTCCATGGTTTCATCTGGGTGGTTACTTCCTCCACTTATACAGATACCTATACCTCCATGCTTTGGTGCAGCATCTAGGAACATTGCTGTGGCCAAAATAATCCATCTCCTTGTTATCAACATGGCAATGAATCTCTATAGAGCTGAATCATCTCTATAAACTTGGATGAAAAATATAAAATATAAAATCCATCACTAGGCTGATACTTGAGACATTATGGTAGGAGTTCTTAGTATATGTGAACATGTGTGTGTGTGTGTGTATAGGCACTGTATGCATGTATGTAGACCCAATGGCAGTCTGATGAAGCCAAGGAAGGCCCTTCTGAGAATGACATTTTAAATGTATGAAATAAAATACATAGGAATACAATGGAAACCAATTATATTGAAATACATATCAAAGTATTAAAAAAAAGTTCATGGACCCCAGATTAAGAAATATTGCTTTACAATTTGATAGGACATGTTTTATTCCAACAGTGTTGAAAGGTTGCCTTATCTTGAGGAGAATTTTAGTGGAGGATTATTAATATGGAAATTAAAATTTTTTATTAGTAAATCACTTCATAAGTAGTCAGAAAAACAGGTCAATAAACAAACTTATTATCATTATGAAATTAAATGTTATCTATCTAAATATAACTTGTGTCTACAAGGGTAAAGGCATAAAACTAGCTGTAGTAGAGAGGAAAGCACAGCATTTGGAGTCTGAAGGCCTAGGTTCTCTCCTTCAGCTCATGAACTCATTGACACTGATCACAAATGCTGGCTCAATGTCTATACTTCCTCCTTCCTTCACCATCTCTAGATTACTCTCCTGTTACTTCATAACTGAACACCAGTCCCTGAGGCTACTTTCACATGTACTTAGACAGGCCTAGGCATCAAGTGCAGCTTGGGCTCACTGCGCCCCAGGTGGGCACTTTCTCCTGTTCTGACATTCACTATTATCACATCCTCAAATCCTCGCACATAGGAACTAGGAAGATATCATGAGGACCCTCTCTTTTTGTGGATCCAAGAGCAGTTAGGGACTTATTGGAGGCAGAATTACAAGATCTTTATAAATAAAATCAAAGATTAGTTATAGAACCTTGACAAACCCATAGGATAATGGAAAGGCAACTTCCTGATAACCTTTAAGCATATTAGAAATAGATATTATATCTAGGTCCTTTGACCTGTAACACTAGCATGTTGAAGAGAATAGAAAAGGTCTCAGAAAGTATTTTCAAGCTCTCCTCTGTCTGATGCAATATTGGGCCAGAATAATTCAAGGCACCACGTGCCTAAGATATTAAGCAGCCCTAAAGCACAGATTGGCACACAAGACATCACCATAGTCATATATGACATACAGAAATATAATCACAGACACACAGGGAAACCCACACAGGAAACTTGACCCCTAAGGATACACCATTTTGCCATAAAGAATTCCTTCTTTCCAAAACACCACTTTGAAACCATTATAATGAGCCAGTTGAAATAAGAATGTACAAGCCCAGAGTTGCTCAATTTCTCTGCTTTCATAAGGAAGTATCTTTTTAGAAGATGCACTGGTATCTTCATCAGAGCTATAGACATTATCTGTCTCCTTCCTGAATACATAGATAAGAAAGGCCTTGAATATCTGACTGTGGTAATAGATTGGTGGCCATTAGACCATCACTTTTTGGTTGTATACCAGTCTGGTATTCATTAAAGTGCACACACACACTGCACATATATGTTACATACAGCTATATAGACATATGCATACACACATATATGTAGATAGATACTTAGATATAAATCAATGGCACAAAAGGTATATAAATGTAGATATGCATATACATATATATGTACATGTATTTCTATCTTTTCCCAAATATATCATTAGCGGATACATTTGTACTCTGCACACAGTTAAGCTGTGGATTTGAGCCTGGAACCTATATGCTCAGGCTTCTAGGCTGGTGCACAATTAACTATGTGACTCTCACTTTTCAATTTCCAAGAAACTGCCTCAATTGAATAAATTTTAGTGCTTTCCATGTGGACCATTCTTCCTCATCAGTGTCAGTTTTTTTCCCCTTTTTATACTCATCCTTCTCTAATTCTGATGCTCAAATCTTAAAGATGCTGCAAACGATAGCAATGAATATGAATTGAATTAATGCTATGAACTTTATTATTTTTATTTGTTATATATAGTAATATGTAATCAGAAGCTCTTCTTATTTCCTTTCAGATTAGTTAGAAAGGAATTCTTTGTTGTTATTCCAAGTCAATCTCCAGAGTGCTACAGGATTATAATTTTTCATGTAAAATGACTGGATCAGCCTGTCCACTGGGCCAGAACCAATAGGATGAATAGAAATGAGACTACTGACAACATGGCATTTATAGTTAGTCATAGAAGAAATATACTTGAAAGTTGTGAAATTAAGTAAATTCAAGAAGCCACTCAGAGTCTGCACTTTATTCCTAAAAGTGTCAAGATCATAGGATTTAGACCTGGAAGAAACTAGTCCAATCCTTTATTTTATAGCCCAGAGTGGTTAAGTGGTCACAAAGGCAGCAAAGAGCAGAGCTAAGATTTGATCTCAAGTACTCTAATTCTAAATCCAAGGATTTTTCCACTATGCCACACCCCCTCGTTTATATATGAATTTGTTAGTATTGGGTTGGTTAGAAAAAAGGAACTGAATAAAGTCAATCATCAAAGCTACCCAGTCCCACCAGAATTCTACAAGTGTGATATGATTCAAAGTATCTTGAATTTAATTTATGTCTTTCTTCTATAGTTCAGTGGGTTGTGTCATGATTCCTTAGAACAATCCAGTGTCAGTAGGTAAACAGACACAGTCCTTACTTGCATGAACTTCTCCCTAACCCCATATCCTTCTATCTACCCTCTTTTTTTCTATAGGAAAAGAAAAATTTTACTTAACATAGATTATTAAGAAAACTAAATCCAGTAATTCACCATGAATTTGAAATTATCTGGGAGAATGAGCTGTTCTACATAAGTGAATATTACCAAAGACAAAAACTGCAAAATCATGGGGTTAGAAGGAACCATAAGGTCTTTCTAGTACAAATCATTTCTAAACAAGAACCTCCTTTATGATAGCCACTCAAAATGCCCACCTGGTCTCTGCTTAAATAACTTCAGTGAGGCTGGAACCCACCATTTCCCTATTCAGTGTATTCCACTCTTTGAAAACTTGAATTGATTCACCTCTTTGTAATTTCTACCCACAGTTCCTAGTTTTGCTCTCCGGGGACAAGCAAGACAAGTCTCATTTTTCTCCCATAAAATGGTCTTTTAAAAGTTTAAAGTCATTGATCATGTTGCCCTCCACTCAAAACTCTCCCAAGTGTTCTCTTCTCAGGTAATAAGAATCAATATGCCTAGAAACAAAAAGTCCATAGTATTTCAGAAAGTCACCTCTATAAGACATTCAGATCCCCATGCCTGAAATTCAAGGCTCTTCGTAATCATAGAGTAAATTCTCTTTCCAACCTTACCTCATATTACATTCTTCCGCATGTCACTCCATGTTCCAGGCATCCTGGTTCTTCCAGGTTCCTTGGGGGACACTTTGTTCTCCGATAATTTTTTATTCTGTTCCACATCCATGCAAGACAATTCAATACCTCTCTATATCATTGCCTCTAACCTCTGACTACAATTACAATTTAGGTATGACAATTATCATGTTGATATATATATATATATATATATGTGCATGTATGCATGTGTATGTATATACATGCATACATATACGTGCACACACACATATGAAACTCAGATACAAGCAGAAAATTAGAACCTATTTTTATATTTGGTATTATTTATTCCCCCATTAGGAGAATTAAATTCTGCTAAGGAATTAATGACAAAATGCTAATAACTCTAATACAAATATGAATTCATTTAAAAGTTTCCAGATTAACTTCAATTGTAAAAAAAATACTTTGAGTAGTCAACTTTAAAACAGTGCATATCAAATAAATTATTTATAATAAAACATTTTCAATTTTTAACCATGTTCAAATGAATAACTTCTAACAAAACTGGATGTCTCTTTAAGGTATTTACAAGACAAACCACAAGCCATTCTTCCTCTAGGATAACTAATTGTACTGACATTCCTTTCCTTAATACAGAACCCAGACAATTATATTTACTAAATAGCAGTATCATATCCTGGTTTCACAAATCTTGCCTAATTATCCCCATACCATAATGAGAAATTAAAGGACCTTAACTTATACAGGAATATATAGCTAGTAACAGATGTTAAAGCTAATTATTTAATTAGTTGTTTGCAATATAGAAGTGACTAAAGTTCTAGGCCAAATTGCTCAAATCTTATACCTGTATCTTATTGTAGTAATCCAGATGTGCTCCAATATTACCTTATAAGAAATTTACTATTGTGCTCATACTGATAATCTACCATGATTATAGAAATTTGCCGATTAGATTTTAATCCAGTGAGACTCCTGGAGCCCATTTATATAGACCGTGCATAGATTTGTGGGCTCCTAAACCAAGTGACCTTAGTGAGGAATATTGATGTTTTCTGTCACTTTTTGTCTGCCTATATATGTGTATGTCTCATTCTGTGTGTACATGTATATGTTAAATATATAATACATATGTTCAATATATACATACATTTTATATTACATAAATATTATTTATAACATATTTGTCTCTTGCTTAGGTATAACTATTTCAATTCAACTTCTTGCTACTGTCAGTGTTCCTTCTGTATATAGTCCCCTGGCATACTCTTCACATTTCTGCCTTTAATTTACTTTCTCCTCAAAGAACAAGAAACTCAGAGAAGGTCTTTCAAGGGTTTCCTAAGAATAAAAGGTGTGAATTTTAATGTATGGACTTTCATGACATCTATTTTGGCTCTAAGAAGACCTTCTTTACTTCTTGGTCTCAAATTCTAGACCAGCCAATTTGGAAGTGAGGATCACCACTGTTATAACAATATAGACATAAGAAAGCATTAACTACTCCTCTAAAGTGTAAACTTCTTAAGGTCAGGTACTTTCTTTTGACTTTCTTTGTATCCTCAGTACCTAGCACAGTGCCTAGCACATGACAGCACTTTAAAAATTATTATCGATTCATTTTCCTTTTTGGCCATTAGTCAGTGTGTGAGTAAATAAGACATAATCATTGTCTCTGTTTCTTTCTCCTCTTATCTCTATTTTCACTGATTTAATGGAAAAATGAAAATAATATTCTAAAAGCCCATGTAATTAAGAAACTTCATGATAAACAATACCTATTTCATGGTAAGTTGCAGAGTTTTCCAAAATTCAGACCTAATAAATCTTCTGCAAACCTTTGCATCTGCATAGGAGACAAGTGGGAGAGACCACATTACTGTAACCCTGGATAACTGATGCATCTCCCATTGGGCTAGTGATAAGAATGGACCGTTTGAATTTCAATATATCTAACCTTTACAATTTATTTTGAATCAATGAGTCTTTTAATGAAACAAATCAAAACTCATTGTTCTCTGGTATCTTGGACTCAATCTTGCTTGGAACTTAAATTCTTTTCACTGTAATCCTTAAAATGACCACATTTGTTGCCTTTGGCTTCTTGGTTTTCAACATCATAAAGCAATCCTAAGCAGATGGTCTGAAAATATTTGCTTTTGAATATTGAAAATATTTCATTTCTGGATGTTTCCAATTTTTGCTTTTAGTTACATTTTCTTTTTTCTTCTTTATCTTTTACATGTGGAAGTCTTCTGCATTTGTTTTTGGTTTCTCCTTACATTTTTTTTTAACCACAGCCAGTTATTTCTGGGTGTGGTGCTAAGTATCAGAGCCTGGATTTGATCCCAGGTCATCCCCACTCTGGGGCCAGTGCTCTTACTCACTGCCCAACCTGGACACCCCTTCTCCTTACATTTTGATAATATGTTGCTCTTTCCCTTTTCTTCTATTTCTTTGTCTAAATTATTCTATTTATTTTTTCCCATCTTTCCTTTAGACTCTTTTAAATTTCATCTTTTAACTTTTTTTTTAAAATAGGTATTGGAATTGCTTAGTAAGCCCTAAAAGATGACATATTGTTTCTGAGTCATAGAAAGTATGGACAGCTCACTTGTAACTAGAGATAATCACCTTTGTTCCAGAAACTCCCTTTAGCATTCCTATAAAAACTTGCCTATATAAGTACTCCAATCTACCCTGGAATTCAAGAAACTTTTCCAGCGTCTGATGTAGCTATAAAGGAAAAACCTCACTTTGAGAAAGACCTATGCCCTAGCACAAAGCAAATAAAAGAAATGTATGCTTACAATTAGGGAGAGAGACTAGATCTG
The DNA here is from genome assembly GCF_028583685.1 of Petaurus breviceps papuanus. Taxonomy (NCBI): domain Eukaryota; kingdom Metazoa; phylum Chordata; class Mammalia; order Diprotodontia; family Petauridae; genus Petaurus; species Petaurus breviceps. Next base: position 2,704,385 of record NW_027187266.1, read on the forward strand.
ATTATTGTTGCTATCGTTATTATCACTAATTATTTTATTAACGGTTAAGAACTCTCAAATAAGGAAACCCCCTCCACCAACATAGGTTGACATTTTTTCTGCAACTTATTGTCTCTGGAAGTTTTATAGCGCATTGAGAGTTGAAGAGATTTGCCCAGTCATGTAGCCATTGAAAGTCAGAGGTGGGAATTGGACCCAAATATTCCTACAGCCAAGCACTGACTTCCCTTGGCTATCATGCGACAAGATCTGGGATGGTGATTGCTATATGTTTTACTAAACTAACATTTAATTGAGACCTCGTAAGCAAGGAATCTCCTCCCCCCTAGAATACAGATCTAGGTGAAATTTCTTTTGCTTTTTGTATATATTCTTGAATGGTTTCCAGAGGACCCATGAAGTCCAAATAGGACCATTTAAGGGCGTGACAAGGAATAAGCAAAACTATTAATACTTAAAAGGTTTAAAAAACTCTAAAGCTAAGACCAAAAAGAAAAAAAAATTGCCACATCATCTCCTCACCAAATAAAATTCTGAGAAAACCGAAGAGGAACTGTAAAGAAAGGGAGTGACAGAAAAAGTATCTAATAAGTAAAGGTCATAGATGGCACAGGTAGAACCCTCTTTCTCAATGACCTTACAACTTATAGCTGACATCACTGTGTGACTATGTATGTGGGAGAGATGTACACCTTGGAAAACCTAGAAAAAGCACATATATGAAAAGAGATGGGGGAGGGCAAAAAGTAATCACAACTCACCCACACAAATTTGGCCCACTATGGAAAGCATATCCTTATGAATATTGGTGAGTAAAAAGTGAATGGAAAACACAGAAGTTTGTGTTGTGTTATTTTCATATGAATTTGTGCAGTATTTTCATTGACATCAAACTATTCCACTACCAGAGCTTATCTTTTTATTGTAAATATCTTCCCAATTATGCTACATGACTTAATTATGATACAATGAGCTTCAAAGGGTAAAAACTGCAAGTTACATAAAGGGCAATGGATTTGTACAATTTGTAACTACTCTATAGAACATCCACCAATGACCGCAACTGATGACAGGTAAAGTTGAGCTAAATATACATTGAAAATGGGAAATAACTAAACACCTCAGTGCTATAAGAATATTCTTTTAAGGAAACAACTAAATACTTTTAAGGAAAGCCTTTAGCATTGTGGTAGAACTTTAATTTGTAAGATGGAAAAGCAAAAATGGGCTACATTCTTTCCCAGCTGAGAGTGTGGTAACAAGGATGAGTTCATGGTTTTGTCAAAACAAAAGTCTTAAGGGGTGGCTAGGTCAAGCAATAAATAGAGCACCAGCCCTGTAGTCAGGAGGACCTGAGTTCAAATCCAGCCTCAGACACTTAACATTAAAAAAAAAAAACCTCACCATGTGACCTTGGGCAAGTCACTTAAACCCAATTGCCCTCCAAAAAGCAAAAAAAAAAAAAAAAAGAGTCCTATTTCTCTACTCTTTTTATCTAATCATTTAAATAAAATACAGAAGATCATAACTTTATTACAATCATGATTCATACCTCACCCAATTCCGATGACATCTCCAAGTCAAATTTCCTTATTTTGTTATGAGTTTCTCTTTTTTTTTAAAAGATCTATATTTGCTAACTCTACTTTGAGCATTTTATGTATGCAATCTGAAGCGACTGCTTTTTCTGTTGCTTTTCTTCTTGGATGCTGTCTCCTATGAATTATTTTTCCTTTCCATGAGATTGTTCTTTTATTCATAGCTGCTATGCTATATGGCTTGACAGGTATATATGACCAGTTTTCTTCCTATCTTCATACCTCTGAATTGAGTTTAATAATAATAATAGATAGATAGATAGATAGTATTTGGATCATTCCAATTATGTTTCAGTCACTGCACTAAGTGCTTTGCAAGTACTATCTCATTTGATCTTTACAATAACCCTGGCAAATAGGTACGATTATTATCCACATTTTACAGTTGAGAAAACTGAGGCAAGTAGAAATTAAGTGACTTTCCTATGATCACATAGCTAGTAAGGATTTCAGGCCAAATTTGAACTTTGGTCTTCCTGATTCCATCAATCTTCCAATAGAGCCTAGAGTTCTCTTGGCTGAATTCATAAGTACAAAGAGAAACATATAAAAAGAAAGATTCCATATGCATAAAAATATTTATAACAGCAGAGGTTTTTTTGTATAGTATCAAAGATCTGCAAACTAAGAAGATATTTGCTCATTGACTGGAGAATGGCTAAAAAAAAGTCCAGTACGTCAATGTAAAGTAATATTATCACAGTGCAGTAAGAAAGAACAAATATGAAGACAAGCTCTTGCCTGATGCAATTTGGAGTGAAGCAAGCTGAATTAAGAAAACAATACACACAATGGCTACAATAATATAAACACAAAGAAAAACAAAAAAAATGAATATAAATGTTGCAAAATTACAAAAAACAACTATGATTTCAAAGAAGAGATATGATCCTTATACACCATTATTGAGATGGAAGAACCATGGGTGTGAATAATCGCATATATTTTCAGTTTTTCAACTCGATATATCGATCCGTTTTACAAGTTTTTTTTCTTTTTATTTTCTTTTAAAGTATTGTATGTTATATGACATAAACCTCTAGCAGAGGATACAGGAGAAATTTAGATGGTCTAACTAGGGCACACAGGCAGGAAAACATCAGCCACACCACTGGGAAAAAGCAGAGGCTGGCAGTAAGCCCTGAAACACCTCAGGTGAGCAGAACACTCCCATGAGAGACAATGCAGTCACCTGGGAAAAGACGGGATGGGGAGAAATACCTAATCGAGCCCGGGACGACAAAGGTCTCCCAGAAGCCTCCAAGAGCCCACACTATCCTCTGGTTCAATCTCCCCCTTGCCAATACTGACCAAAGCACTGCTCCTCATTGTCGTATACCTATGAAATCTGGACAGTATTCAAGCACCACACCAAGAAACTGAATCACTTCCATATGAATTGTATTAGGAAGATTCTGAAGATCACATTGCAGGATAAAGTGCCAGATACTGAGGTCCTTACTCAAACTAAACTGCCAAGCATTCAAACTCTGCTTTGGAGAGTTCAACTCTGATGGGCTGGGTACAAAATGCATGCTTGCTAAAAAAACAATTTTATGGAAAACTCACACAGGGCAAGCCTTCACATGGTGGTCAGAAGAAGTGATACAGGGATATTCTCAGAGTCTCTCTCAAGAAGTTTGGAATTGATTGTGTGACATGGGAGACACTGGCATAGGACTACTAAGCATGGAGTGCCCACATCAGAGAAGGTGCTCTGCTCTATGAGCAAAGCAGAATTGATACAACTTAAAGGAAACGCAGGATGCAAAAATTTGGAGTATGCACCCCAAATGTTCACAAAGAATATTTGTGCCTGACCTGTGGCAGAGCATTCTGAGCTCCTATTGGTCTGATCAGCCATAGTCAGATACAATGAAACTTGACTCTAGCATAGTGATGTCATTTTGGTCCTCGTCAAGAACAGAGAATAATAACCAACCAAAAAACCAAACAACCAGATGGTATAAAAATGAAATATAGCAATAAAATTATTTTTGAAGAACCTATTATGCTCCAGTAACTATATATGATATAATACTAAAAATGAAACACTCTGTACCCTCAAAAAACATTACTTTCTATCTTAGAGTGCATTTTTTTAAGCAATTGGGGTTAAGTAACTTGCTCAAGGTTACAAGGCCAGTTATTTCTGGGTGTGGTGCTAAGTATCTGGGCCTGGATTCAATCCCAGGTAATCCCGACTCTGGGGCCGGTGCTCTTACTCACTGTGCCACCTGGCCGCCCCAAAGAGTGCATTTTTTCCAACCAGTTAATTATTACCCAAATTGCTTTAAGTTTGTAAACATGATAAAATATCAACCGTGTCACTGAGATCTCCATTTTTGCTCAGGAATTTATAATCTTTAACAATCTTTTAAGGTTCCTTTTGGTGGTATTATCTGTCCCCAGATGTATCACTTGAAGTGGGCTGTGGTGATCAAGCTTAAGAAGTTGTAAACGGTTCTCTACCATAACTTTAATATGTGCTGTGGGAAAATAGTATAGCTCTTTAATGTTTAGGTAAGTTTAACACATGGTGCTTCAGGACCCCTAAGCAGAAATACACCATTCGCCACTGATTTTCTCTTATTCTGCTAAGCAATACTAACTGTTTCCTTTTTATGTCTGAAGCTCAAAAGTGTTTTATAGAGTAGAGTCTTGAATAATTTTGTCTATGATAGGAAGTTTACATTTTCTCAGAAAAACCTTTATCATCACTGACTTTACTCTACTAGAAGACTGAAACAATATTCAGCATAAACACAATATACAAGAGACCCTGGGGGCAAAAGAGAAGGAAAGGGCAAAAAATCACTTAGCTTCCCTGTCTTCCTTCCCATGGATCACTATCAAGAGAAAGACCAAGAAATATATCCAATTTAGAAAAGTTTCTTGGGCATCAAAAACAATAGAACCATGTCACATTCTTTTAAACCCCAGACACTTAGCTGATTTTGAATCTTTGTCAACAATCAACTCTGCCAAAAGTTTCCACAGTTATGTGTAATGTCAAGCACAGAAGTAGTTCACACCTTGTTTCAGCTATTGAACTAACTCCTTGTTTCAGTTCAAGTTTCTTTTGAGACTTGTATCAAGTCTGTTAAATAACAGAATGTGTGAACCCCACAACTTGTGAACCCTAGAACTCATGAACTCCTACAACAGGAAGGGGAGGAGCTAATGACCATATATAAGGAGAATTTCCAGGCTAGAGATAGCAGAACTGAGAAGAAGACTCTTGTGGTGGCAGAGTCAAGAAGGATAAAACTTGCATTATCCCAGCATACTGTTTTTCTGCTCTGTCTGTGTTGATGTTTGTTTGTGATACTTTATACAGAAGTCCTGAGACTTTACTGGAATCCCTGAAAGAGGATTTTCTGGTTTTATGTTTACAGAAGTCCTGGAGGAGTGTTGTGGAGGTCCTGGGACTTTATTGATGATTTGTGCTGACCTCTCGGACCATGTTTGTGGGTGTGTGTTGATTTCTATGTTGATGATTTGTGTTGATTTCTCAGATTTTATTGGTGGGTCTGAGTTGATTTTACAGGCAGATAGTGAATTGATGATGGTGCCAGCAATGTTGTAGCAGCAAGCACCCCAAGCACGTCCTCAGGGTTTGCTGCTCACACAGGTTCTTGGATCTGCTTTGATAAAGGAAAGCAACTCAAAATGGGTTAACAAGCTTACTTTAATCAGTCAGACATATATCGTTTACCTTGTTCAGGAGAAAATTTCAGCACCCCGAACTTCAAAGTATACAGGCAGAATTATCAAGACAGAAACAGATCAAGTAGACAGCTTTCCAAACTGTCCAGCCATTACATCCATACCCAGTCAACATCTGGGTTTCTACATCTGGGTTTTTCAAAGCCGGGGGACTCTCAACAACGGCTTCCCATAATTCAGATCAAATCACAGAACACTTCTCAAAGTGAGTCCCAAAACAAAGCTACACATCAGGGCTTATATAGCCTTCTCCTGGCTCAGAGAATGTAACAACCTTATTGACTCACTGGCCAATCAAGAAGTATCTACTGAAAAACAAGCCTCCCTCCCCAGGCTTCAGGTGCATTTTAGCCTAGGGGCAGGGAAGATCTTCCAAATTTGCATTCCCATTACAAATGTGCATGAATATTATTATGGCTCTGTCAAGCTTTGTCTTCCCAGAAACAGGAATTGTGAAGGACTTGAGGTGGACTGGAAACTGTGAGCTTCAATATGGAATGGGAACTGGACAAAGAACTGGACAAGGAGGTGGACAAGGAACTGGGAGCTGCCTGCCTTTAAACTCAGGTGACAGTTGGAGCTGGGATCATGGGAGAAGAACCATGGAAACTGAGAGTCAGCCTTGAGTCAAGCTGAAAGAAGACTTTACTTGGATACTGTGTACTGACTGAGAAGATTATGATTTACTGTGACCTAGGGGTGGAGGACTTTGACTTTTGCACTTTGTTTTTGAATTAAAAATTTTGTGATTGACTAAATAAATCTACTTTGTTTAAAACTATGTGACCATTTTGCTGAAAACAATATGGCCATTTTAGTGATAAGTTGTTGAGTTGTCACATTATGGATGCTGTATTTTGATTTTCTGTGATAAGTTGTAACATTATGAATGCTTAATTTTTATTTTCTATAAATGTTTTGCTTTGATTTGTAATTGAATAAATTGAGTCTTTGCTATACTAAGCAATCAGAACCTTGAAAGCTGTTTACAGCAGCAGTCCCCTGGAAAGCTGCTCATGCATGACTTTACATATGGCCAATCAGAAATTTCTCCCTCTCATCTTCAAATCTCCTATTACCTCTAGACACCAATAATGGTGGCATAACACCTTCCAGCTATGACCAACTTTCCTACCTTTTAGAGCCCGAGTGCTGACCAATCTAGATGCTCCAATGTTATCTTTTGATATTGTGTAAGTAAAGAGGATGGTTGAATTAAACAATCCATCACCCCACCTTACTTAGCTCTTATACCTTAATCAGGTGAGAAAATAACTCAATTGAATCAATAAGTGGCATAAACTAGGTAAGAACAAATCCTGAAAATCTCATCAAATCAATCAAATGCAGCCATTAGACTAAATGGGGTGGGGGGAAGTTCTGGTGGATTTTGAAGTCATTAGCAGCCTAGCAGTGGTCCTATTTAGCATCAGAAGCCAAAGACAGACTACTAGACATAATAAAGCCAGATTCAAGACTGTAGAGGAGTCTATCAGAAAAGCTACCCCTTAAGAAAAACAACTGGAATACAGCATTCTTGAGTCCAGACTTATAGGAGCTACAAATAACTACTTTTGTCATATGTACTCCCTAATCTTGGGCAACTTCTCCCCCTGTATCCTGTAGGTACTTCTGTTAGAATGTTTCACAGATTTGTGGGGAAGTTTTGTAGAAACTGATCTTATTATACCACCTTAATCGATACCCCTTTCTAAAAACCAATGAAGTCTAGCTGACTGCTATCATCAGATAATCATGAGAGAAGCATGCCAGTGGTAGCCCATGAACTTGACTTGAAATCCACTCTTCAGATCCCATGAACCTTAAGGAATAGAATGCTGAGGAGAGAAATAGACTTATTCTGGGAACCTCACCTACCACTTCTAGGGGAAGTTGGGACAATAAGACTACATAGCCTGTATGTGCTACTATTCTATCAAAACTTTTCTTGTGTCACCTGTGGACCATCACTATATCATTCCTTGGAAAATAAAAAATAACTTTCCTTTCAGAGGACTCAATTCCACTGTCTTTAGAAAGACCCTCATAATTATTACATAGTTCCAAAGGTTCTTCATATTTTTCTAGTCTGTGTCACAGTCTTCTACCCTCTAATTTCCCCAAACAGATTAGGATTCCTCTCTCTATCTTCAGATTTTTTTTGTTCTTTCAAACCTTTGTGGTTTAAAAAAAATTAATATCTATTCTATCTTTTCAAGTGGCAGAGCAAGGATATGAACTGTTTTTTTTTAATAAACTTCAAATCCAATGCTCTTTCTCCAGCTAAAATTAGAGGATCATAGATTTCAAACTGGAAGGAACCATAAAGGCCTTTAAATTCAAACCCTTCATTTTGCATATGAAGAAACTGACACAAAGAGAATTTAAGTGAATTGCCAAGTGTCATATATCTAGAAAGCAAGTGAGGCAGAATCTGAACCCAGGTCTTTCTGACTCCAAGTGCATTACATCATCCACTATACCACACCGCCTCACAAAAAAAATTATTTTTGTCAGCAAATCAATACTGTGTACAAAGCAAAAAATTCCTGCTCTCCTGTGGTTTATGGTTTAGATGGAAAAGATAGATCACATGACCTAACTGAAGAACACATTTGTGAATGGGTAAGACGAAATAATATTTGTAAAAGGTGCTTAGCACAGCACCTGGCTAATATAATTATATTATATTGTATATAACATAAATGTACATTTATGTTATGCACAATATGAATCTTGGATATTATTATTATCATACTACAAATGTAAAGAACTCTACTATTAGTCAGTGAGGAGAGGTTGATAAGAAGTGAAATGAATGGATTCAATTAATTATAACAGCATTAAAGGAAAATATCTGTAATCTGGGTTTTGAAGTAAATTAAGTGGCTTAGCTTGATGTAGGCATGAGTAACCTTCTCTGATTATTCATTTAAGAATGGTGATGACTTGTTGTCCCTAAAAGATATGCCACCACCACACAACTCCTACCATGTTCTACCAAGGGAGAAAGAATTCAGATGCAGACCCAGTGACATTATATTTGTCCTCCAAGGACAAACCTAGATAAACTCAGTGACTCTCATTAGCAGATTGGCCACAGTGTGAAATATTAAGGTCACAACCTTTTGAAGTACTAACTAGTAGAGAAGCTGGGATAGTTCTTAGAAGTATATGCACCTTCAGAGTTACAAATGTAAGTACTGAAGAAGATTGGTTAAAAAGGAGTAGAACAGGAATACCAAAGGCAAATGTAGCATAGTGAGGATGACAAAGTGTGTAGGGAACAAGTACTCTAGTGTCTATATTAGAGTCTATATATTCCTTATGAAGAGAAGAGAGAAATTGGGTTGGAGAGGTGAAGGAAGCAGGGGAGCTACACTGGGGTGTTAAAGTGGGTATCCCTTCATGTAAGGGTGGGACTAGATGGCCCACTTAACATTCCTTTCAACTCTCAAATCCTATGATTTTGTGAGATGGACTGTGATGGGGGTATGAGAAGCATACATGCCTTCATGATTAGAGGACATTCTGTGGAAAAGCAAGAATAGCAAATACCATCATCAGTCAGAACATTTCTCAAACTGAACATCTCAGTATCTTCCCTTCCTTCTACATCAATTGGATCAGAATGCTCAACACCATTTGTCCTGATGCCATCCCCCTCAGTGAATTGAGACTGCCCTACTCACTGAGGACTTTGGATATGATATTGTAGACAACAGGTTCTTTAACATGGTGCATGATATGATGAAAGCAGTTTTGGAATTAGATACTTTTAGAAACTTTGTGTCATTATGCCTTCATTAAGAGTATTATCAGTCTGGAAATTAGGTACAGTATCAGTACTTCAATACACTTTTTAAGTGTTTACTGTAGATTGATTAAAAAAGAAATTCAAAAGACTCTTTTTCTACCCTGAGGATGATTGGTTTGTTTTTTTCCTCCTATCAGTCTACCATCAAGGTTATAATTAAGTCATTGGGTTATGTGGCCTGTATTTATAATTACAATATATGATCAAGGACTGTAAACAACAGGATAACTGTATTATCACACTGTCTAATTATCATGTTAACTGACTGACAGCAGGCTAACTGTTTCATCCCTTACTAGAAAGAAGAAATCTGACAGATCCTAGAATTTCACTTTGATGTCAGATTTGCATATGAAAGTATCAAAGATTGGACTCCTTTGAAACAAGCTTCGAATGTGGTTTTATTTAGTCAGTCAGTTTTCAACTTCATAACCATACTTTTCTTTGAAGTGCCCTATAGCCTAGAGTTTGTTATTATTACATATTTATTGCAGGCAAGAGCAATGATTTTCAGGAGAGTGAAAGAGGAGTAGAGAAGAAAGCAAGCTACTAGAGATGGCCTGAGATGCCTATGGTTGCTTCTGTAGGGTATGGATAGAGAGGCATTAATATATATTGCCCACTAGAGGACATTATCAGGGATGATTCTTAGTCTTCTATGACTAGTTAAATTCCACCCTTTCTCCAAGGATCAGCTGAAGGCCTACTATCTACATGATACTTTTTACATTTCCCCTCTTACCCAAACTACTCACATACTTGTCAGAACACAATTTAGAACTCAATTAATAGTGTATCATAATGTTTATGGTTTTTATGAGTGTCCTTCAAACAACAAATACATTAGAGGCAGGGATCATGACATACATACTTCTGTATTTCACACAATTATATAGAATGCCAGAGTTGGAAGAAAACTCAGAGGTCATCTGGTGTTACCCATACCTCGAAAGACTTCTTTTTCAAACATAACCAAAAAGATGTCTACCATGTTGCTAAGTATAGGAAATATATTCAATGATTACTTTCTTGTAAAGTTATGGTAGAGTAACAGAACCAGGATGTTTGAGGGCACAGTATATAGAGTGCTGGAACTGCCTGTAGTCAGGGATACCCAAATTCAGATCATACTATATTTAGTAACTATGTGACCCTGGACAAATCATGAAACTTCAGTTTTTCATATGTAAAAATGGGGAAAATAATAAAACCTACCTTCACAAGGGTGATAATAATAATAATACCTACCTTCACAACACAAACAAATTAATATAAGAAAAAATACTTTGCAAATCTTAAAGTGTTATTACTTATGTATCTATAGAATGGATCTAATATGGGATAGTGAATGGTGAAAAGGTGACTGTGCAGTAACTCAGTTACAGCCCTCAGAAATACTGCTTCTATCATACCATGTACTATATTAAAGAACCTGTTGTCTAGTATTTTATTCAAAGTCCTCAACATTTAAATTTTTTAGCTTCATCTAACCTGATGGCATAGTGGATGTTTTCAGTATTGTAATGGTAATGGTAATTTGAAGATCTTCCCTCTTGATAGGCTTAAGTGAATTTGAGGACCTTCCCTGATTTGAAAATATACTCTGTATCATAATAGGCTGGATGTGGTCACATGGGATGTGAACATCACCCTGTGATGGGAGGCTTATTTTTCAGAAATGCCCATGCCTTGTTACTTTGTGATTGGGCAGTGGGTCAGGAAGGTTGTGATATTCTCTGACACTGGAGAAGGCTATATAACCCTGATATGAGGTTTTGCTTTGGGGTTCACTCATGGGAAGAGTTGTGTGATTTGGCCATTGAATCCCAAGGCTTTGAAAACCCAAATGTTGGTGCTCCTTTCTCTGATAACCAACTAAATATGGATGTAATGGTCAGACAGTTGGAAGCCCTGTCTGCTGTTCTGTTTCTCTGTCTCTATTTTTGTCTGCTTGTAACTTCTGTTTGTATTTTATCTGAAGTTCAGGGTACTGACTTTTTCCCCTGAACTAGCTAGGTAAATGACATATGTTTGATTAAATTAAGATGGTTAACCCCTTTTTGAGTTGCTTTCCTTTAGAAAAGCACATCAAAAAACCTGTGCTAGAAGCCATCCTGGGTATGCTAGGGGCCTTGCTGCTACAAGTATGCAGGACAATATTGACTCTTTGTGGGGAGATAAGAATCAGGAGAGATAGTACTGAGCAGTGTAATACAATTGATGGAGAAGGAAAGTAAGATACTGAGATGCTCATTTTGAGAAATGCTTTTACTGAAACCAGTATTCATTATTCTTGCTTTTCTACAAAATTCCCTCTACTCATGAAAGTAGGCATGTTTCTCATGCCCCTATGTATTCTTATACTCACAATCCATCTCACAAAATCACAGGATTTGAGAGTTGAAAGGAGTGTCAGAGTCCATCTACTCTAACACTTACATTAAAAAATCCCCACTCTAACATAGCTCCCTTGCTTCCTTCCCTCATCATACCATCCTAATTTATTTTTACTCTTCATAGAGAAACTCCTAATATAGTCACTAACCTACTGTGTAGTAACACTGCCTCTGTCTCTCTGCTCAGTTTCATTATCAATGAAAATTAATTAGGGACTAATACAAATGTGACTTACTGTCTAACTGTGTTTTTTAGGGAGCTTAAAAGTAGGCATCTGATAGCTAAAACAAGTTAAATTTTTCTGTACCTATGTCACTGCTTGGTAATCAATCCATAATGTATTACAGTCTTTGACTGTCACATAGGTGAAATAGCTTGAGTGTCTGATTTAGCCAAAATATTACTGCCACTGCCAACCTATGGCTCCCGTTCTAAGAGGTAGAATAGAGTATTGGATAGAATGTTTGGACTTGGAGTCAAAAAGGCCTGGGTTCAACATGTATTAGCTGTGTTATCTTGGGCAAATAACTTATCTTCCCTTAGCCTCACTTTTCTTATATGTAACAAGAGTATAACTCCTACTCTGCAGTCATGGTGAGGACAAAATGAGTTACAGGACTATACAAACTTTAAAATACTTTATAAATCTGAGTAATTGTAATCAAGATTACCATTGTCAGTATCTTACAAATATATGACTAATGCCAACATGGTAATACTAGTTCATTTGTATAGGTTTCATTCTATCATTCAATTAGTCAATAATGATATATTTTGTGGTCACTATGGGCCAAAACCTATGATGAAGTTTTGTTTTTTTAAGACAAAAAGTTTTTTTCTTCAAGGTAGAGATGACATGCAAATGGCTATTTATATACAAGATATTTATAGAAGAGATGGAAGGAAATCTCAGAAGGGAGGGCACTAGTAACGGGAGTGACTGGATAACGTGCTGCAGAAGGAGAGGTGTGAGTTGATTCTTGAGTAAAATCAGGGAAATTAAGTGGGAAAAGAGATAGAGATGAGGTAGCAGACAATTCTAGACCTTAGGGACAGACAGCAGGTATAAATACATGTTGTCAGGAAGATTGGCATGTTGAAAAAAAGTAATTATTTTTTTTCTTTATTAATTTGTTTTTTTTTTACTTTTAGTTTACAAGATTCAGTTCAACAATCCCTTGAGTTTCACATTTTCTCCCTCTCCTCCCCTCCCCATGGAAGCATGCAATCAAGTACAGGATCTGCAAACACTTTCACATTAGACATTAGTCAGGTTGTAAAGAAGGATTGTAACTGATGGAATGAACAATGGGAAAGAGGAAACAAAGCCAAAGAAGAAAAAGACAGAGAGCAGGTAGTTTGCTTCAGTCTGCATTCAAACTCTGTTCTTTCTAGTTATTTCTCTGAATGTAGACATCTCCTTTCATCATGAGTCTTTTGGAGTTGTCTTATAACCTTGCATTGCTGAGAAGGGTCCAGTCTATCAAAGCTGGTCATCACAAATACATTGTGTCTGTAATTGTGTCCAAATTTCTCCTGGTTCTTCTCTTCTCACTCAGCATCAGTTTGTATAAGTCTCTCCAGATAAATATGAAGTCCATCTGCACCTCATTTCTTATACCACAATAGTATTCCATTACATTCATATATCACAATTTGTTTAGCCATTTCCCAATTGATGGGTGTCCCCTTCATTTCCAATTCTTCGCCACCACAAAAAAAGCTGCAATAAATATTTTTGTACATATGAGTCTGTAAGGGTTATGGGATTTAAAGATCTCCCATACCCCATGGACGTGCTGACATAGCAGAGCAAGAAAAAAAAAAAAAAGCCGAGCTAACGGTCCTGTGGTTGGCAGCTGGGGGCAGTTGCCTTTTTTTTTTTTTGAGTTAGGACTCCGGCTGAGCACTGCCAGGGGCCGGAGCTGCTGGGAGCACTCTTCCAGGACACTGGGTGGTTGCTGTGAGTGGGGAGAGGAGGACCTTTGCCTGAGGTAGCCTGTTCTGTTTTAAAGGCTTGAAAATGTGGGTGCTTTCTACTTTATCTACCTGTGCCAATGTTATAACTACTCTGATGGCTTTCACTTTCTGGTTTTGGGACTCAGTCTTTTGGTATCTTAATAAATTTTCTAGTTTATTTCCCCAAATGGCAAACCTGACGTATTTTGTGATGGATAATTATATCAGCATATTTGTAATCTCTATAGGCATTGTGAATATGGCATTGCTGATACATTTGGCGACGAGGATGGGATCACAAAATGTCAGGCCTCTATTTGGAAGCAGTGGGGCTTTAGAGGGAGAAATGGCTATTCCAGGATGGGAGGATTTGCCTTATTCCTCTCTAGCCAGAGAATGGGCTAAAAGCACAGGGCCCTGTGAAAACTGGGAGCCAAGGCTAAAAGAGGGAGAACCTGGAGATTTGGAAAGATGTTTGAAAGCAATACCCATAGAACCAGGCAAAGAACTGGCAGGCGTGTGCAGGAGAGGCTGGGTGCTGCTAACAAGTTATCGCCTTATGTGTAAAACTAGGGATAAGTTGCTGAAGGAAAGAGCTCGGATGGCTAGGGAGTCAGCTGGTTTGCCTGAGGATTCTTCTGTGTCACAGCACTCAGAAGAGCAAACTGGAGGGACTCATGTGGTCCAGGAGCAAGCTACTGTTCATGTAGCTAAAAGGAAGCAAAAAACTAGCAGAAGGAATGTGCATGCAGCTTTTGTACAGGCTGGGAAGAGTTGCCCTGACAGCTTCCAGGAGAATGTGTGTGAGGAGAATGGAACAAGGTTAGATGAGGAGTCTCCTAATGTAGAAGCTCTCCCCATACGAAGAAGAAGACAGGAGAACCACCGAGGCAAAACAGAGTCCAGGGAGATAATTGAGGATTTCACTCAACAGGAGATCACTGATATATTGAGTAGATTTACCCAAAGAATGGGGGAGTCTTTAGTGTCTTGGATAGTAAGAATCACTGATGAAGGCGCAGGAGGAATAACACTGGACAATGAGGACTGTTTAAAATTCATAAGTATCAGTCAGAATCCTTTTGTACACCAGGCTTTTAGGGATCACCATATGCAAGGAGGAAATAACAAAACGAATCTTCTAGCTTTAGCTGCAGAAGGTTGCAAAAAGCAATATCCAACTGAATCTATGTGGCCTAGGGGAGACAGACCCTGGTACTCACTTAGAGACTGTATGAGAAAGCTAAAGGAGGAGGTAATGAAAACTGCTATCCTGATTGGAGATGCAAATGCATATGATGATACCCCCCTAGGAGTTCCTCATAGAAATATCATAGTGAAGACGGCTCCTCCTGCATATAAGCACCTAATTCTGACTCTATTAATTGGAGAAATAGGGCACCCTCTTTCAGAGGTGCTGGATAAGATTTCACAATTAAGTGATTTAGGGGAATGGGAAAAAGACAAATTGCCTCGAGAGAGAAGAATAAACAGCCAGAGGATTCAGAGACAAAATAGACCCACAAGAAGGGAACTGTTTACTGCTCTATTAAGAGCTGGGGTGGACTTTAGAAGAATTAGATGGTATTCCAACTGAAGAGCTGCATAAGCTGTACCAAGAAAAGGTACTTAGCATTAGAATGAACAGGGAAGCAGGAACCACCCCCGCAGGTATTTCTGAATCTGAATCTTTGTATCCAAGTTTGCCCCACCTTCAGGGGGAATAGGAGATAGGCCAACCCCCAGCCCAGATAAAAGAAATATGCAGAAGAGATTGCAGACCCCATATTGGTTTAACAATATATTGGAAGAATGGATCAACTACTGTGACTAGGGCACTGATTGATACTGGGGCTGAGGCCACACTTATCTATGGAAACCCTGATAAGTTTAAACATGGAACTCCTATTACCATCACAGGTCTAGGAGGCGCTGAAATATCAGCCAGACAGGTTAAAATAACAATGAAAATTGGGCAGTTACCTAAGAAGGAATATACTGTGGTTGTTGTACCCATTCCTGAATACATCATTGGAATAGATGTATTGAGAGGCATGACTCTGAATTTACCTGAAGGAAGATACCAATTTGCTGTGAGGAAGATAGGAATTAATACAGTTTTAGTGGGAAAACTAAAAATGGACCCAATGACTTTACCTGAACCGTCTGAAGTAATTACTTTAAAACAGTATCGTGTGCCAGGTGGGCAAGATGAAATTGCCACTACTATAAAGGAATATGTTGAAGCAGGAGTGTTAGTCCCTACAACCACAAGATGGAATAATCCTGTCTGGCCAGTAAGAAAATCAGATGGGACATGGAGAATGACTGTGGATTATAGACAGTTGAATAAGGTGACTCCTTCTTTGTATGCTGCTGTTCCAGATACCATCACCTTAAATCATTTATTCTACCGTGAGTGAGGCTACAATAGTCTGGTTATTGTCTCTTTGCTTCTTCTTGATTTTTTGTTTGTTCACCTTGTTTGTTAGATTTGTTTCCACAGGCTTGGTACCCTCCATCTGTAGATGCCTGATAGCTTAAGCTGGATGTCACCCCCTGTCTGCAACTGTGATGTATCACCCTTGGACCTGGCATCAAGCATATTAAGAACTGACCTCTCAAATGGGACCCCTAAGGACAGGGACAGCTCTACATCCGATTTCAGCAGCAAGTAGCCATAGAAGAAGAGATCTTCACCCCTTACCACAAGATTTTGAGGCCCCATTTCTTCGGGGTGGGGGGAATGATGGCGAGCTTGTGCTCAAGCCCCACCCTAAAATATGTTTTTTTGTGTTTATTGTGTGCTATTCTTGTTATATTGTTGTGAAATTTTGTTGACACCAATTATTCCTACTATATTTTTGCCAAGTAAGGGACATGAAAGATCTTGGGGCCGAATGTAAGGGTTATGGGATTTAAAGATCTCCCATGCCCCATGGACGTGCTGACATAGCAGAGCAAAAAAAAAAAAAAAAAAAGCGTGGGAAACGGCGGTGGTGTGGTTGGCGGGGGGGGGTGGGTTTTTTTTTTTTTTTGAGTTAGGACTCCGGCTGAGCACTGCCAGGGGCCGGAGCTGCTGGGAGCACTCTTCCAGGACACTGGGTGGTTGCTGTGAGTGGGGAGAGGAGGACCTTTGCCTGAGGTAGCCTGTTCTGTTTTAAAGGCTTGAAAATGTGGGTGCTTTCTACTTTATCTACCTGTGCCAATGTCATAACTACTCTGATGGCTTTCACTTTCTGGTTTTGGGACTCAGTCTTTTGGTATCTTAATAAATTTTCTAGTTTATTTCCCCAAATGGCAAACCTGACGTATTTTGTGATGGATAATTATATCAGCATATTTGTAATCTCTATAGGCATTGTGAATATGGCATTGCTGATACAGAGTCTTCCTCCCATTTCTATGATATCTTTGGGATACAACCCTACAAGTGGTATTACTGGGTCAAAGGATATACAATAGCCCTTTGGGCATAGTTCCAGATTGCTCTCCAGAATGGATGAATCAGTTCATAACTCCACCAATGATACCAGTTCCAGTTTTGCCACATCCTCTCCAGCATTTGTCATTTTCCTGTTTTGTCATCTTAGCCGATCAGACTGGTGAGATATGGTATGTCAGATTTGTTTTGATTTGCATTTCTCTAATCAATAGTGATTTAGAGCATATTTTCATATGCTTAAGGGTATCTTTAATTTCTACTTCTAAAAACTGCCTTTTGATATCCTTTGGCCATTTATCAGTTGCAGAATGACTTGTATTCTCATAGATTTGACTCAATTCTCTGTATATTTTAGAAATGAGGCCTTTAGGGGTGGCCAGGTAGCATAGCAAGTAAGAGCACTGGCCCCAGTGTCGGGGTGACCTGGGGATTGAATCCAGGCTCAGACACTTAGCACCCACCCAGAAACACCTGGCCGTGTAACCTTGAGCAAGTTACTTAACCCCAATTGCTTAAAAAAATAATAAAGGACAATAGCATCAATAAAACTATTTAAAATGGCATCATTAAAACTTAAAAAAAAAAGAAATGAGGCCTTTAGCAGAGACACTGGTTGTAAAAATTGTTTCCCAATTTCCTACTTCCCTCTTAATCTTGGATACATTGGCTTTGTTTGTACAGAAACTTTTCAATTTAATGTGATCAAGATTATCCATTTTGAATTTTATAATGCTATCTATTTTTTGTTTGGTCATTAAGTCTTCCCTTCTCCATAAATCTGACAGGTAAATTATTCCTTGCTTTCCCAGACTGTTTATAGTATCAGCCTTACACCTACATTGTGCACCCATTTTAGACTTCATATTGGTATACAGTATTAGATAATGGTCTATGCCCAGTTTCTGCCATACTATATTCCAGTTTTCACAGCAGCTTTTGTCAAATAGTGAGTTCTTATCCCCAAAACTGGGGTCTTTGGGTTTATCAAACAGTAGATTACTATACTCATTGACTGCTGAGTCTCATGTACACATTGATCCACTCCTCTATTCCTCAACCAGTACCAAGTAGTTTTGATGACTGCTGCTTTATAATCCAGATAAAAATCTGGTATGGCTAAGCCACCTTCCCTAGCATTTCTTTTCATTAATTCCCTTGATATTCTGGAACTTTTGTTCTTCCAAATGAATATTGTTACTATTTTTTCTAGCTATACAAAGTAAATTTTTGGTAGATTGATTGGTACGGCACTAAATGTGTAATTTAATTTAGGTAAAATTGTCATTTTTATTATATTAGCTTGACCCAGCCACAAGCAATTGATGTTTTTCCAATTAGTTAGATCTGACTTTATTGATGTGAAAAGTGTTTTGTAGTTGTGCTCATATAAGTCTTGAGTTTGTTTTGGCAGGTAGATTCCTAAATATTTTATAATGTCTACAGTAACTTTAAATGGGATTTCTCTTTCTATCTCTTCCTGTTGGATTTTGTTAGAAATATATAGGAATGACAAGGATTTATGTGGGTTTATTTTATATCCTGCAACTTTGCCAAATTTATTTATTGTCTCAAATAGTTTTTTACTTGATTCTCTAAGTATATCATCATATCATCTGCAAAGAATGATAGCTTAGTCTCTTCTTTGCCTAATTTGATTCCTTCAATTTCTTTTTTCTTCTCTAATTGCTACTGCTAACATTTCTAGTACCAGATTGAATAAGAGGGGTGAAAGTGGACATCCTTGTTTCACCCCTGATCTTATTGGAAATGCTTCTAGTTTATCCTCATTACATATAATACTTGCTGATGGCTTCAAATAGATGTTACTTATTATTTTAAGGAAAACTGCATTTATTCCTATACTTTCTAGTGTTTTTAATAGGAATGGATGTTGTATTTTGTCAAAAGCCTTTTCTGTATCTATTGAGATAATCTTCTGGTTTCTGCTAGTTTTATTATTGATATGATCAATTATATTGATGGTTTTCCTAATATTGAACCATCCTTGCATTCTTGGAATAAATCTGACCTGATCAAAGTGTATTATTCTTGGAATAAGTTGCTGTAGTCTTTTTGCTAATATTTTATTTAAATTTTTTGCATCTATATTCATGAGGGAAACTGGTCTATAATTTTCTTTCTCCATTTTGTCTCTTCCTAATTTAGGTATCAGTACCACATTTGTGTCATAAAGAGAATTTTGTAGGACTCCTTCTTCACCAATTTTCCCAAACAATTTGTAGAGTATTGGAGTTAGTTGTTCTTTAAATGTTTGATAGAATTTGCTAGTAAATTCATTTGTCCCTGGAGATTTTTCTTAGGGAGTTTGCTGATGGCTTGTTCAATTTCTCTTTCTGAGATGGTGTTTTTTTAAGTAATTTACTTCCTCTTCAATTAATTTGGGCAATTTATATTTTTGTAAATATTCATCCATTTCATAAGATTGTCAAATTTATGTGCATACAATTGATTTACCCTTTTCGTTTTTGATACTTGCAATTTGGTTTTCTTCTGCCTTTTTTATCATATTGACTAAATATTTGTAACAATTGTATTGGATTTTTCATAAAACTAGCTCTTAGTTTTATTTATTAATTCAATAGTTTTCTTAATTTCAACTTTATTAATCTCTCCTTTGGTTTACATTATTTCTAATTTAGTATTTAATTGGGGATTTCTAATTTGTTCTTTTACTAGCTTTTTCAATTGCATGCCCAATTCATTGACCTCCATTTTCTCTAATTTATTTATGTATGCATTCAGGGATATAAAACTTCCCCTAAGAACTGCCTTTGCTGCATCCCACAAGTTTTGGTATGTTGTCTCATCATTGTCATTCTCTTTAATGAAGTTACTGATTGTTTCTTTAATTTCTATTTTTTTAAGTAATTGGGGTTAAACAACTTGCCCAAAGTTACACATCCAGGTTTGTGTGTGTGTGTGGGGGGAGGGGTATTAAGTATCTGAAGCTGAACTCATCCCAGGTACTCCCAACTCTGGGGCTGGTGCTCTTACTCACTGCGCCACCTAGCCGCCCTGATATTTCCGTAATTTCTTGTTTAACCCACTCATTCTTTAGGATTAAATTGTTTAGTTTCCAATTAGTGTTTAGTCTATCTTTCTATTGCCCTTTATTGCATATGATTTTTATTGAATTATGATCTGAGAATGATGCATTTAATATTTCTGCCTTTCTGCACTGAATTGTGAGGTTTTATGCCCTGATTTTTGTGTATGTGCTATGTACTACTGAGAAGAAGGTATATTCCTTTTTATCCCCATTCAGTTTTCTCCAGAGATCTATCATAACTAGCCTCTCTAAAATTCTATTCACCTCCTTACCTTTTTTCTTTTTATTCTGAGGTTAGATTTATCAAGTTCAGAGAGGAGGAGATTGAGGTCCCTACTAGTATAGTTTTGCTATCTATTTCTTCCTCTAATTCCCTTAATTTCTCCTCTAGGAATTTGGATGCTATACAACAAAAAGTAATTCTTGCAAAATTATGCAGGCAGAATATAGTGGAGAGATCTCTACATTTGTAGTCTAAGAAATCAGAGTTTGAACATTGACTCTTCTGTTTCCTTCCTATGTGATCCTGAGCAAGGCAATTAATCTTTCTAGGACTTATCTTCCTCATCTGTAGAATAAGAGGTTGGACTAAACATCCAATAAGTTCCCTCCTGGGTATAAATCTATGATGCCAGACCATGCATAATTTTCAGTTCTGAAGAGATAAGAATCCAATAAAATATTCAATATACATTTATTAAGAATCTATGATGTATCAGGCACTGTGCTAATGACTGGAGATACAATTAATAAAAAAGTTCTTGACCTCAAGGAACTCACAATCTAAAGTGGAAGGCAATATACAAAAGGAGTCAATAAAAGGGGAAAAAGTGGTATGGGTGGGACACAGGGGAGTACCTGGTCCTGGAGTTGTTTGTAACAAGACAGACAAGCAAAGGCAAAGGGGAGTGATCTGAGAGTGTTGTTTCTGCCTCTTAGAAAGCATTGGGAGGAGTTTCTTATTTCATCTCCTGCCAGAGGGGAGAGGAGACAAAGGGAGGTAGTGTTAGTCAAGACTTCAGTTTTAATGAATGGTGATGAGATTAGAAGTGATGAATTTATCCTGGGAGAGTCATTTTGTTTCAGGGAGATGAAAGCAGGTAGGGCAACAGATGCAAAACAGAATCCAGAAAGTGATAGTGTCTCGTATCAGAGCTGGATGAGGCTTAAAGTCACACAATGAAACTCTCTCATTTTAGATATAAGAAAATGAAGACTGAAAATTTAAGTTACTTACCCAAGGTTACATGTGATTTGAGCCCAGGTCTTCTAATTATACATTCCATACACTTTCCACCAGACCATATTATCTTCTATTTCCACATACTTATGATATTGCTGCTGTTGAGTCATTTCAGTAATGGCCAACTCTTCATGACCACATTTGGGGTTTTCTTGGCAAAGATACTGGAGTAGTTGGCCATTTTCTTCTCCAGTTCATTTTACAGAAGAAGAAACTGAGGCCAATAGAGGTAAGTGACTTGCCCAGGGTCACCCAGTTAGTAAGTGTCCAAAGTCATATTTGAACCCATGAAGATGAATCTTCCTCACTCTATGGTCAGGAATCTATGTGGGCCTGCTATAAAGTAGGAAGGCAGGGGTATGCTGGAATCAGTTTATACCTGCCCATGAGAGTTGCTTGTTAAATTTTCAGTGTGAGCATTTATACACTGGACATTGATAAATCCCAAAATCAGTGCTTTATTTATTGTTTAGTTGATTGTTTAGATTTAAGAAAATGAAGTAGAAAATGTTAATAAGATTTAATTTAAAAGTATGTCCAGTATTTATTTTTTTGGAAAGGAGAACTGGTTGCTAATCCTTTATTGGCATGCCACTGATTTTGTATATATGAGAATATAATAAAGATAAAAATTTGTATAAGCACATCTAAAGTATGTTAATTTCTATTATAGGGGAAACCTTATTAGAATATATTTCAAGAGATTTGGGAAAGAAAATATCTTAAGCCAGAATATATTGTAATGGTAAAAATTCAAGCCAGGTCTTTAAAGTTTAAGCTTGAATGACTATCTAGGGAAACAAAAAAAGTGGATATCCATCTGTATGAATATATATATATATATGTATATTACATTTATATATATACTCACACATGTATACATACATACATATATACATTTGTATATAATAAATTTTAAAATTATTTTAATTTTTAAAATTATGGGAATGTGAAACAGTGCTCTAACAGATCCATAGATAAGCAGAAATTATTATAAATAGATGTATATTCCTAAATCCTTGGTGAATGAGCCTAAGTTACTCCTGGTAATG
Source organism: Petaurus breviceps papuanus (assembly GCF_028583685.1). Lineage (NCBI taxonomy): Eukaryota > Metazoa > Chordata > Mammalia > Diprotodontia > Petauridae > Petaurus > Petaurus breviceps. The sequence goes on from NW_027187266.1 coordinate 2,726,695, forward strand.
ACAGATTTGTAGAATTTCAGAGTTGGAAGGGACTTCAGAGGCCATATAGATCAATCTATACCTGAAAAAAAACAAAACAGTCATCTCTATAAGATACCTGAGTAGTAGCTACCAAGTCTTTGCTTGAAGATGTCTAGTGAGAGGGATCTCTTTTTCTCCAGAGGCAGGGCTTCAAATTTTCCATGGCTATATTTTATTTTCCTTACATCAAGCTTACATCTGCCCTTTTTGTCACTTCTATCCGTTGCTCCTATTTCAGTCCTGTAGTCAAATAGAACAATCTAATTCCTCTTCCATATTACAGATGTCCAATTATTTGAAGATTGCTATCATATGCCTTCATGTTCATTCTCCCTACCTGATAATCTTCTCTTTTTCAAGCTAAATATCACTAAGGTCCACCCTACTCCCAGAAATAATTCTTATATGCCATGTTTTAAGAACTTTCAACAACCTGTCTGACTTCCTCTGGATAATCAATTTTGAGCTTCTACTCTAACATAAGCAAGGGTTTCCTGGAGCTAGCTTAAACCAGCTTGCTGGAACCTATCTAAAAATTTTCAGTGTTAGCATTAACACTTCATAAATCACCAAATGCTACAAATCAAGACTTGATTTATTGTTTTTTTGATTGTCTAGATTTAAAAAAACTGATGGAGAAAATGTTAATAAGTCAGATTATACTTAAAAATGTGTCCTCTGTACAGAGAGCGGGTTTTTAGGCATTTATCAGTACATCCCTACATGTAAGACAATTTAGTTATACTCTGTTATAGAGTCTTGAACTGTACTCCCTTCTAGGGTTAGGCATCATCATCACCTTGGGTAGGTCATTTAACCTCTCTGGGATTCAGTTCCCTTATCTGTAAATAAGGGTTTGGGACAAGATGATAACCTAAGATCCTTTTACACTGAAAACATAAGATCCAATGACCCAGTACAGGTACATGGCCTTAAGGAATGAATGAAGGTTTTGTTAAGGGTTGAGAAAGAAAACATGGGGTAATCCATTGAGAGGGAGATCTTGATAAGGCATCACAATGAAAGACACTGAGAAAGTCAAGTATCCCTGGGTGGTTTAGGAGTTGGGGAAAAGGTTAAGAAAGAGTACACAAAGGGAACTGAATGTTTTAAGTCCAACAATCTCTTGAAATTTTATTTTTTAAAATTAACTGAAATGGCACTTCAAGGAGAAAATAATGAAAGGAAAACTATGAAAAATCATTAAAGAATTAAGAAAAAGCAAGAGGAGAAGCATGAACAGCATGAGGAAGGAAAGAAAAGAATCTGATAAGTCATTCAAAACATGCCTCTCATTAAAGTAATACTTGAAAAAAAAAACAACTAAATTTTTGTCTGGTGGTCCGGGATGCATCTATGCTGATGACAAAATTTAGCTAGAACTCATCGGCTTCTAAGACTGGGATGCATTATTTTGTATCCTGTATAGCAAGTGTTCTTAATGTGGTATCTATGATTTCCCTGAATCTGAAGATAAATTTCAAGGGATCCCTGAACTTGGATGGAAAAGAAGTGCATCTTTATTTTAATTCTAATTGAAATTTAGGATTTCCTTCAATTGTGAGATTAAAAAAATATATTATCCTGAGGACTGTTTAGGTTTCATTAGTCAACATGACCCAAAATAAAAGTTAAGAGTGACTCCTCTGGGATTTCTGGAAAAATCCAGATGCCCTTTTCCTAAACACAGGTTTCTATCTTTTAAAGGCAGGCCTAATGCAGAACCAGCTTCTTCCACCGGACCCTGTGGAGAAGAAAATGACAAACCACTCCAGTATCTTTGCTTATAAAACCCCATGGACACTATGGTCCATGGGATCACTACTAAAAGAAAAGGTCTATGGGTGTTTTAGGGGGGAATAGTAGAGTGTGAGGGCTGCCGAGCCATTTTCAGGGCTGTGCATCCACCGTGGGTTTCCACCTGATTCTCCCAACTCTCACCTATGGCTCCAACATGCCCAGTGGTCACACCCTGGTAAACCATCTTGGCAAACAGGCTAACCCAGGCTGAGGGTAACTGACAGGCCTCAAATCCTTCTGTGAGTTAGGGGGGTATCAACTTCAAGCTTTTGAATAGGCAGAAGAGAACAATTTATTCCAATGGCCATGAAGGCGACTGAAGCAGATGCTGTAGAGCTCTTAGAGCTTGGTCAGTTATCAAAGTGCCAAAGTCATTCACTGCAACTCAAGACATTACCAGTCCTCCTGACTTTTATGTTGCCACTGGACTTTGATGACTTTGGAAGAGAGAGTGAGGCTGACCATTTTGTACAACTCCAATTCATGCATAAGTCAAGACATCACCTGTGATGTAAATTAATCTTCTTCAGAAATAAAGGATGAACGACCATAACTGAAAAGCAACAACAATGTTTGAGACAGCTTCTTCCCTACCACATGGGTGGCTGTAGCTTCCTTGATTGTCTGTCTGCATCTTTAAAAGCGGTGTTATGGAGCTATTTGCTCTCCTCTTTCCTGCCATACCTCTGCTGAGCTCCTATCTGTTGTACACATTGTGGATGTCATAAACTGAATGGGGGAGAGGGAAGGGGCTTGCCTTTGCCCTGTTCCCCATCATTTACCCAGTTCTGAGAAATGGGACTGGTGGTTGATTTTTTTTTGTTTGTTTGTTAGTATGTTTATTTCCATTCCCCACCGTCTGCCCTCCATTTTAGGTGTCAGAGGTGGTCCTACTGGTCTGGGAGTTTAGAGCTTTAGAGTCCTTGGAGCCAAGATTGTAGGAAGAATGATTCAGTAGTGCTGGCAGGGAAGTCCTAAGAAACCCGCATGCCAGGGACTTGAACCTGAGGGAGAAGGACTTGGAACTGGGATTGTGCTCTATGGCAAATGGGCTAAGCTATGAACTTAAGCCCCTTCCCCTCCCTAGAGACTGAGGTAGTACACAAGCATGTATGTGGGGGGGAGCATTATGTCTCCTACATGTTGAGGTATGGGGGGGGGAATGTGACTGTATATTTGTAATTATCTTTTGGAGTAAATTTTCTTTGTAAAAGGTTCACAGTGTAACTACACATAGGGCCTTGTATAAAATAAAAATGGGCCCTTTGCTTTTGAGATAAGTCCTAGAGAAAGATTCTTTGGCCATGACTTTTGATTTTTTAAATATTCCTGGACAATGAGATCCTGGAGAAATAGAGATTGTTTTCTCTTTAATTCTATGTAAGGATTGACATGCTGATATGTACAATTAAATTTGTGAAAAATTTGGAATCACTAGATGGCAACTGGCCCGCAAAAATGTCCCCATTGCTCTTTTTACATACAAATAAATCTAAATTGCTTGCCTTTTGGGAAAGCAAAATATTCTATAACTTTTATGCCTGTGCCCTAATTCACAAGTTAGTTACTTCTGCTCTACTTCTAATCGAGCCTCTTTTTCTTCTTGTCTTGATGGATGAGTCTGAAATTCCATTTTACCTTTGCAAGTTTCCAGGGAGGAAAGGGGATTATGCCTCCCACTTCTTGTGATACGTATGTATAATCTGACTTTGAGCATGCTCACTTTGCTTGACATGGAGCTTGCTGGTTCTCTCTACTGCCCCGGTCAGACTGCAATCCTGGCTTCAAGGTTTCCATGGCTCTAACTCCTGGGCACCTGAAACTGAGGCCAAATAACCCAAAGCAGAGACAAACAAGCCCAGATCCATTTCTTGTCATCTGTTTGTCTAGGTTAGGAGCAGCAGCTAGGTTCACAGCAAAAAAGATGGCAGAAGGGGAGTGAAAAGCTTGGTTGAATTGCTTTTACATATGCAGCCAGCAAAGAGGCCACCCCCACTCATGCAGTAGAAGACACAGTAAGGTCCACATTATGCAAACTAAAGGTTGGGATACATGTGTATATGCATGCATATGAGCAAATGACTGTGTAACGGAGTCAGGGCCACAGTTACTGAATTATCTTCCAACTCAATCCTTGGAGATGGAACAACATACAGATGGGTAACATAGGACCAACCTGTAGGTGACTCAGCCCATAAAGGCTTCAAAATGGAGCAAGTAAATTGCCAGCCCTGACCCCTCCAATGTAGGAAAGGGAGAGAGCTAAAATCTTTATGAAAAGAGACTTTTTTCTGACCTAAAATTAATTTCTCCACAGTGCCTCCCTGCATGGAATTCCCTTCACCATTGATGGGAGCGAGCTTTGCTTGATGAGCTGTTATAGAATGGGCAATAGACATGTACTCCCTAGGAAGAAATCTATAGAGTGGATCTGGGAAGACTTCTCTGTGAGGTCTTCAGAGCTATTGTTCTGTATCAGCTTGGGGGTTGGAAGGAGGGGGTGGGGAGGCACACTGTTGTTTTTAAGACATTGTGCTCAGTAGTTATATATTTCAATCAAACCCTATCATCCTGCTTTCATTTGTGGGTCTCCACCCTTTCGGAAGACAGAGTGATGCACAGACAATTTGGAAGAGCCACATCAAAGGAGATACTGATCAAACCCAGGAGGGGGTTTTGATTATGTGAATGAATAAAAGCTACATTTTCAGAAGCAAATGTTTCCTTTATTGCTGTACTGCTTTATATCGTCAATGGTGGTAGGGCTGGGTTGGAGGTTGGGGAGGGCCAGGAAGCCCTGGGTACCCTCTTCAGGAAGCTGATGGGTTTCAACTGGAGGGCTCTGTGTTCCCACAATGTGAAGATGAAGTGTTTGAAAGTTCTGAATCTGCAGCCCTGCTAAGAGTATCCTGTACCCTAAATTCTGTGACCAGACTATCCAACCCCGAGCTAATTGAATTCATCAAAGAATTCAGGGCCTTGGTAGAAATATCTGTGGGTGGTCTCAGAGTGTGGGGTATGATGGTGGCAGTGAGAACAAGCTTGGGGCTACAGAGTTGGAGTCTGGGATGGTGTTTATCACAAAAAGCAGATGGCTTCTGTGCTGAGAGAGACAGAGAAAGAGAGAGAGAGAGAGAGAGAGAGAGAGAGAGAGAGA
>NW_027187266.1:2731772-2755025 GCF_028583685.1 Petaurus breviceps papuanus
AGAGAGAGAGAGAGAGAAGAAGAAGAAGAAGAAGAAGAAGAAGAAGAAGAAGAAGAAGAAGAAGAAGGAGGAGGAGGAGGAGGAGGAGGAGGAGGAGGAGGAGGAGGGGAACTCAATGATTTTTTAATACCACTGCCCACAAAAAAGAGTGTGTTGGGCCATGGGAGAGAAATGTTGGTAAGGAAAACACAAGAACCAGGGATTTCACTGAGATCATTAATCTTCCCCTAGATCCTTTTCCTTCATCTACTAGGTTTTATAGAGGTATCTAGATTTCACTGAGTAACAATACTGTACTTGAACTCAGAGTTCAAATCTCAATGTAGATATTTAGCTATGGATATATAGGATATATATGGATAGGATAAGTCACCTAACCTCTCTTGGTCTCAGTTTCCTCTTCTGTAAAATGGGGAGAATAACAGAACCTGTCTCACAGGGTTGTTGTGAGGATGAAATTAGATAATATGTAAGCTCTCTATAAACCTCAAAGTGCTGTATAAATACTTGCTATTAGTATTATTGGACATTAAGTTAATTACCAAAACCAAAAATCGATTAAAAGCAGGGAAGGGGATTAGAACTCATCAAGCCAAACCTACTCATTTCACACATGAGGAATCTGAGGCCCAGAAAAGTTCAGCCACTCACCAAAGGTTACACATGTATTGGTAGCAGAGCTGGAATGTGAACAAACATCTTCTGTCTTTAAACCCAGTGCTCTTTTCATGGTACTACACTGCCTCCCAGGGATCTCATTAGAGGATTATTTTGCCTCTGAGACACTCTCCAAGTGAGGACTTAGCAGGGCTGCAGGTCAAAAGGCAAATAGCCACTAGAGAGTTGACCCAAAATACTATTTTTACTTCCATTTCCTTTGTTTGAGGCCTCTATCTATCTCTCTAAAATTCACCTGGAAAAGTAAAGGAATATATTTAATATTTTGTGTTGTTGTAGCTACTGCTCTAGGAAGGGACTTCAGACTTTAAGGAGAGAGGAAGAGATGCATCTAATGAACACTTGCAAACTGGTAGGTGCTCTGGGAAATTTCCAATTCATTACAAATATTCGAATTCATCAGAAATGACTTTTATAAAATGAGGATATAATTCTTATTAGTAATGCTAAAGATATAGATGTAGAAGATTTGCTGTAAAAAAAATGAAATTAGATTATACATCAGTACCTTACTGGTTGGTCCCAGGGGGCATGTTTACTTAATAATAAATCAATTAACACGTATTTATGAAGTACCAAACTAAGTGCCAGATATTGTGCTAAACAACAGAGATAGAAGGCAACAAATAAAATAGTCCCTGTCCTCAGAGTACATAAATTCTGTTGGGGGAGGAGTTTTGTGGCATACTAGCTCCAAACTAAACAGGACAGAAAAATTAGGTCTCCCTGGTTGTTCAGTCATGAAAGAGTGAAGCAAGGAGAAAAAAACTCTGTGTGTGTGTGTGTGTACGCGCTCCTTTCTTCATGTTCTTTCCACTATTTCAAGTCTAGTTGCCTCTTGCAAAGATTTCCATAGCTTGCTCTTCAGCTCCCCCTGAGGGTTAAAGAAAAAATCATACCTGCTTAGCAAGTCTCCAAATTCTGTCAATTAAAATCCTTCCCCTCCATCAAGGGCTACCTCAAATACCATTTCCCTCATATGGCTTTCCTTGAAAGTTATCTTTTTGATTCAAATTTCTCAGAGTATTTTGTCTGGAATTTTGGTTTGCTTTTTATGCTAGTTATTTGTGTAAATGATTTATTGAGAGCAGGAACTGTTTAATTTTATCTTTCTACTATACCATGCCCATTGTATGTACTTACTAAGTTTATTGAATTGTGTTTGTCCATGATGTAGTTAAATCAAATTCAAGTCCTATCTGAACTGTGTTACCATTGGCAATTCGCTAAACATCTTTTTTGCCTCATTTTTTTTCACCTGTAAACTACCTACTTAATAAGCACTTTCCCATCTACTAGCTAGTCCTTAAGTTTGACATTCAATTTTCCATCTTCATATCTATGGAACCGTCTATCTCCGGTCCCTGGAATGAAGTTCTGTGTGTGCTATTCAGTTTCCCAGCCTCAGTCTTACATGCCTCTGTACTGAGCCAATCAGACATGTGCAAATGGGCTCTGATCAATCAGATACATATGTGGGCTTTAGCCAATCAGATGCTGAGTAGAACTGTATATAAAGAGAGCCAATGCTGAGAAAGCAGGCATTAAGGGAGTCAGCAATGAGAGAACCACACAGTGCTCAGAGAAAGAAGGAGCTTGAGTTGGCAGAAGGAGGAGACTTCTAAAAGCTGGGGTGAGACATCTGAGAGCAGAGAGGAGACTTCTGATGGCAGAGATTTGCTGAAGGATTCTCTGAACTTGGAAAGCAAATAGAGCAGTGGGGCAAAGACCTGTCCATGGGAGGAAGGCTTAGCTTGAGCCCCTTTTGAGAGTTGTTAAAGTGAACTGAACTGTTAATACAGAGCCTCTAGACTTTGGAAGTGAATTGAGATGATGGTGCTAATGGTGTGTGTCAGTATTATTGTTGCCCGGTTAAGCTTTGTTTTCGCAGAGGCAGAAACTATAGGCAGGTGCCCCTGGAGCCTATTGTTGGACAGCAGCAGGGAGAGTTTGGAGTGGAGCAGTACACTGAAACATGGAACAGGAATGGAGAGCTGCCTACATGTGAATCCAGGCGAGAGTCGGGAATGGTCAGTCCACAGAAGAGGCATGGGACTTTGAAGTCAACCTCAAGTTAAGATGAAAGAGGATTTTACTTAAACACTTGATATTGATTAAGGATATTGTTCTTTACAGTGACCTAGGGGTGGATGGTATGTTATTTTCTGCCACCTTTAAGGATGTGTTGTGCTAGGGAAGACCCTAGCCTGGGACCCCCTAATTGTATAAACAAGTATTCTGGGGAATGCTACTGAATGCAAAGATATGTGCTATATGCCATATGACATATTGAGTGTTATGAGATTATATATGAATATATGTATATATATACACACATATATATATACACATACATATATATGTGTATATATATATATACATATGATATGTTTTACTTAAGGACGTTGCTATTAATGTTATGTTTTACTTTATTGAACAATTTTTAGTTCTGAATAGAGAGTTCATTATACTATGCGATTAGACCCTTAAAATTATTCACAGCAGCAGTCCTCAGGTGTGCTGCTGTGATTGGCATTACAATTGTGTTAGGCCATGATGTAGTTAAATTTAAAAAAATATATATGTCTGGGTAGTTCTGAATTGCAAAATATAACAGACTCTCCATATAGAAGACAGAAGCAAAATATTTATTCAGAATCAGAAAGCCAAATCCCAATACTAGAAAGCCAAATCCCAACACCAGAAAATTAAATCCATCATAGCAACAAAGAAGTTAATATGCCTTATCACTACAGGGAGCAACACCATCTCAAAGCCCTTCCCCCTGCTTGGGCCTTCTCACAAACAAACACTAATAATCCTAGCTGTCTGCTTGCCTAAGTCTTCTCCTCCCTCCATTCTAACTGCTCTGACTTATTTCCTGCTCCACCCCTTCCTGCTCTACCTGTTTAGCAAACTCCTCCCACCACAGGCTCCATGTGATTACATTCAGCTTATTAAAGGACAGGGAAGATCTTCAAATTCCCTTAGGCTTATTAAGGGGCAGGGAAGATATTCAAATTCTCATTACCATTACAACCCCAGAAAACCATTTCAGCAGGTGGGATAAACCAGAGTGAGGGTAACTGAGGTGTCTCAAATCCATCAGTGAGTGAGGAGGGTTGTCTACATCAAACATATGAAAACTTCCCCTAGAGGAATAGGGAGGTTTGAAAAAAAATTTCCAATGGGCCATGAAGATGGCAGAAGCAGGCACTGTGGAACGCTTAGACCTTGGTTAAACATTTAAGATGCCAAGGTCATCTGCTACATTCCAAACCATTACCAGTCATTTTGAATTTTTATCTTGCCACTGGACTCTAATGACTTCTGGTGTGAAAAAGGAGTTAGAAAAAGTGCCCTAAAAATATCTGTATCACCTAATCTAACCCTGGCCTGTGTACTGTGGCAGACTAGGATCCTACCCTGTTATTGAAACACACACACAAATGTACAACTTTTGCAAAGATGATTCCACTCATCATTGGTACATGGAATGTGTACACTCTTACTGACAACATGAAATCCAGTAGACCTGAAAGACAACCAGTTCTTGTTTCAAGAAAACTCAGCAGGTATTGTGTCCAAATAGCAGCCCTGAGTGAACAAACACTGGCAAATGAAGGTCAGCTTGCTGAAATCACAGCTTTATGCACATTTTTCTGGAGTGGTCCCTGAGGAGGGATGCCATGAAGCTGGAGTAGGTTTCAAAATTTTTCTAATCTACTTAACAAACTAGCATGCCTTCCAAAAGGAATGACAGTGTGATTGCCATTTGCAAGAAAGTGCCATGCCACCATCATTAAGTGCATGCTCCCACCTGACAAAACCTGATTAGGTCAAAGAAAAAAATTATGAAAATCTGGAGACCCTCATCATCAGTGTGCCAAAAGAAGACAAGCTTACAATTTTCAGTGACATTAATGCTACAGTAGGCACAGGTTACTGGACATGGTAGGGAATCCTTGGGAGGAATGGAATAAAAAACAGCAACAGCATATGATTACTTACTACTGAGTTCTGTGTCTCATCACCAACACTGTCTTCCATTTATCTAAATGCAATAAAACTTTGTAGCTGCTACCTCACAGCAAAAATTAGCATTTTACAGATTATGTCATTTTAAGGAGAATAATAAGACAAGATGTAAGAATGATGTAGGCGATGTATGGCTGGACCAATCATAGACTTATCCTTTCTGAATTAAACATCTATATTTAATAAAAAAGAGCAGCTTAAGGCAAGACGACTTTCAAAAGAAACAATGTCAACAAATTAGAATATTTCTCTGTGCATAAATAGTTTATTGGTAACTTGAAGGAAAAGCTGAGCCAACAAAAAGTTGTCAACAGCAGAGCAGAAAAGAAATAGGCAGTTTTCAGTGATTGGTGTACAACACTGAATTCACTCATATGGGCCAGAGCAATTGTAACATCAAGACTGGTTTGACAAAAATAATGGGGAAATTCAGAACTGTTAAACAGAAAACAATAACTCCCCAAGAACAGGATAATTCATCCATCTCTAAGAAGGCAATGTTTAGCTCCATCAAAAGTAAAGTGCTGGGAGTGATTGGGGGGAAGGAATGATAAAGTAAAAAGTGCACAGCAGAAAACAAAAGACAACTTACAAGGAAGCAAAGAAAAGATGCACAACTTTCAACAAAATGTGTAGCATTTATCATGCAGGCTTTTCTTGGAATGAAAAAGCTAAAATTGTTATTTTTAATCCTCTCCTATGTTCTGCTATGCATGTGCCATGTTTTTTTTTTCTTTTCTTACTTTGTATTTAAGTTCTAATATTTAAGCTAATGATATGTTTTTGTTTCTTTTCTCTATTCTGTATTTGTGTTCTGGTGTTTGAGTCTAAAATAAAATTTTGAAAAAAGTGTAAGTGAAGTTTAGAGCAATGCAGGATTCTTGATTCGGTAAAAAGGCATATAAAATTTAGTTTTACACTGATAGTAACAATACAAAGCATTTTTTATGATTCCCTAAAGGCAATTTATGGGCCAAAGATCTATGGTACACCTCAACTATTCCATGCTGATGAAGTCACCATGATTAATGATAAGGACATGATCCTAGAGATATAGACTGAACACTTCCATAGTATTCTCAATGGACCTTCATCATTCAATATTGAAACCACTGACCATATACTTCATATTGAAGTCAAATCCCTCTCTAGCTGAACTTCCAACTAAAGAAGAGGTTTTGAATACCATTTGGCTCCCCATGTGTAGCAAAGCACCTAATGCTGATTCTATTCCAGTTGAGATTTAGAAGGCAGGGGGTCCACTGATTATATAATTGGTTACTGAAATCTTCTAGAATATTGGCAAGTGGAAGTTATCCCCCAAGAATTTAAGGATGCCTCCATTATCCATCCTTATAAAGAAAAAAAGAAATAGGCTGCCTTGTGACAATCATGGTGGGGGCCAAGGGGTGGCATCTCTCTTTTAGTCATTGCCAGAAATTCTAATTCAAAGTCTACTTAACAGCCAGGTACCTAACCTATAGTTTTGCACTGTTCTCCAATACAATAGACAATGTCAGGTCACCTAAGAGGATATGTCCTTTGAAAATGGTAGAATTCAGCTTGGCATCCAAAGCATTCTGTAACCTGGTGCCACCCTGCCTTTCCCCTCTTATCTCATACTATTTCCTTCCATGTACTCTATGTCTCCATCAATCTAGATAACTCATAACCCTATGTACACACCCCATTATTTTCTGTCTTTCTGAAGTGCTGTTCCCTATACCTGAAATGTCTTCCTCCTTTCTCCTCCATAACCTGCCCTGCCCTAGAAAGATCAGATATCCCACTTAAAGGCTACCTCCTCCTTAAAGTTTTCCCTTATTCCCTGCTTGACAATATTTCGCTCCTATAACCTCACACTTTTTAATGTACTTAGCACTTTTGTATCATAGTCTTTTTTCATGACACATATCTTTCCTAAACTATAAACCCCAGGAGGACAGGATCCATGCCTTATTTAATCTTTGTATCTCCCCTAGTACCTAGAAGTACTTTGTGCTGAATAACTTTTTAAAAATAATTAGAACTAGGGGGGACATTAGAGATGACTTCATTTGATCATCTCATGTTAGAGATGAGGGTTTTGAAGCTAAGAAAAGTTAAGTAGCTTGCATAAGATAATGCACCTAGTGTCTAACAGAAGCTGTATGAAAAACGGGAAACCATGACTTGGTGTCCTTTATATGACACTATAAGCAAATGGAAACAGTTAGAATTAGAGCACAGGTGACAGATCACATCTGGAAGTGTAGATTTAAGAGATTTTCAAGAAGGGAAGGTTACTGAATCCAGGAGAATGAATGAGATCATCAAAAGAAGGAACAGAATTTAAAGACAGGGTCTGGGGGGGGGCACCAAGGGAGGGAAAGCAGGGAAAATCAAGAAAAGTCAGAAAAGGACACATAATTAGAATGGCAAGGATGTAGAAAAATAAAAAAAAAAAACTAGGAGAGTTACAGGAGCCACAGAAGCAGGGAGAAGATAAAAGATATTTGATGACAGAGAATTTATAATATTTGGTTGAGGAGGGGAAAATGAAACTTAGGGAGAGGAACAGCATGGTGATGCTAGAGAGGGGGCAGATAAATCCTTGTTTTATTCTACAAATTTAAAATAAAATGAATAAAAATTAAAAAAATAATAAATCCTACATTATTGCAAAGAAAAGATTACCTTTAGCTTCCCTTTCTCTTTTCTCTTTTCCATCTTTGATTAAAAACCTGAAGCCACAGAAAAGTGTTAATAAAAAAAGAGCTTCCCAACATTTCTGTGTGAGTGTTTGTGTGTGTGTGTGTGTTCTCGAGGTCTTGCTACATAAAGCACCTTCCAAGTGTATTTCTATTAGTTATGGGTGAATGAGAATTACAGACTATGAAGAAGCAATAGATATGACAGGCCAAGGGAGAAACTGTGTAAGTCAAGAAGTACAGCAACAGTTATTATCACCAATGGGGAAGGAAAAATCTAGTCTTTGTTTTAACTCCATGACATCAAGTTAAAGTTTATACCTCTAATTTATTTTCTCTTCTTTCTAGTTCTTCCTTGTTCTTATCTTCAAGATTATCTGAACCACAGTCACCTCATCAATCTTTTCCCCTCAGAATGACTTGCTCATTCATCAAGAATTCATTAAAGGCCTACTTCAAGAGCAAGATTGCTAGATTCCCAGAATGCAAACACAATAATAAAACACTCACAGTCCTCAAGCATCTTATATTCTCCTTGGGGATGAAAGAACTGGGAGGGATAACATGTAAACAAATTAAATCAACACCAAGCATATACAAAGTAATTTTAATGGGGTTGTGCATCAGGAAAGGTACTCTTTTCCCTTGATTTTTTTTAAATACTCAGTCACTTTGTGATCCTGTAAAAATCATGTCATCTTTCTTCACCTCTGTTTCCACATCTTTAAAGTTAGGAGGTTAGACTAGATGATCTGGAAGGATCTCTTTTAGCACCAATAATCTATGACTCTTGAATCTTCCTAGAGTTTGTACACCCAAGCTTGTTTTTATTTTCAATCACTACTATTCTCATTGTTCACTCCTCAAATTCCCTTTAAATAAATTTATGAGTTGTCAGTGTTAATAAAAAAAGAGCTTCCCAACATTTCTTTAAAAAATCTTTCCCCTCCCCCCGTTTCATGGTCTCCATATTCTTAGGGAAGAATGTCTAGTCTACTGAACTTTTAATTTCAGTTTTTCAGTCTTAACTCTCCCTCTTGAGCCTGCTGTGGTAATACTCAGACTACAGTCCTTCCTCAGCCAGAGGATTTATAGCTTGTCCCTGGGCTCAGCACACCAAATCAGTTCCAAGATTGTTTTCATCAAATGATTAACTGCACAGTTGCCGATAAGATGATGAAGTCGATTTGATATTATTTCCAGCTTGTTTTCATAAATAGAAACCATAACAGGAGCAGGGAAGTATTTTACCATCTTTATATTGTACAGAAAAAAAAGATGATCTATTTGGCTCCTTGTGTGGGGGTCTCTTGTCACCCATGTTTGAACTTGAAAGTTCCCCTTTTCCTCCTTTCCCCCCACCCCCTCCCTGGCCCACTAATACACTGCTGGACTGTTCACTCAATGTTTTTAGAAGGAAAAAAGTCCTTGTCATAAACTGACTCCTATTAGGATTCCATTTTATAGCCCAGTTCTCTGCTTTGTTATTCAACCCTTAGAAGGAGACCATATAGATACAATAAGTTTAACAATTCACCTTCAGAAGTATAATTTTCCTACTTCATGTCCCATTTCCTAATGCTCCACCTTTCTCATGAGCCAAATATTGTTCTGTCCATTCCATTCCCCTCTACTCCTACCCTGGATCTTTCTTTGCTCATTATCCCTTAGAACTGGAACAGTCTTCTTTCCATTTAATGCCCCCATTATTCAGCCTTCAATTTCAGTCCTTCCTCTTCAGGGAGTCAGTTACAAAGAGAGCTACCTACCATGAAAATATGACTGAGAATGGTTTTCTTCCTAACATATTGTGCCTTCTTTCCATTCATTTTTATATTTATTTTTTGGGTAAGAAATATATAAAAATATGTGAGTGTTATAGTGGAAAGACAGCTGGCCTTGGAGTCAGGAAAAGCTAGTACTAACTGAAGACCTACTGACTACAACTATATGTGTGACTGTGAAAAATGCATTTAACTTCTGATGAATTCTTCTTCTTTTTTTTTTTTTTTTAAGAAATCAGGGTTAAGTAACTTGCTCAAGGTAACTTGCTCAAGGTTACACGGCCAGTTATTTCTGGGTGTGGTGCTGAATATCTGAGCCCGGGATTCGATTTCCAGGTCATCCCAACACTGGAGCTGGTGCTCTTACTTGCTGAGCCACCTGGCCGCCCCTAAGCAATTGGGGTTAAGTAACTTGCTCAAGGTTACACGGCCAGGTGTTTCTGGGTGGGTGCTAAGTGTCTGAGCCCGGGATTCGATCTCCAGATCATCCCAACACTGGAGCCTGTGCTCTTACTCGCTGTGCTACCTGGCCGCCCCAGCATTTTTTTTTTTTTTTGCTTTTTGGAGGGGGAAAGGTAGGGCAATTGGGGTTAAGTGATTCACCCAAGGTCACATGGCTAGTTTTTGTGTTAAGTGTCTGAGACTGGATTTGAACTCAGGTCCTCCTGACACCAGGGCCAGTGCTCTATTCACTGGGCCTCTAGCTACCCCATTTCTGATGACTTCTGATGATATTCTCTCTCTCTCTCTCTCTCTCTCTCTCTCTCTCTCTCTCTCTCTCTCCTCCCTCCTCCCTCTCCTTTGCAAGAATCCTGTCCAATATGCCACTCTGTCTCTCTTTTATTGTTATTGTTATTTGCATAAACATTATTTCTGGACTATGGGAAAATAGGTGTGTCTCTACTATAAGTAGGACAAGGTTGCTGATGAGCATCGATAGAGGGAATTTTCACACTATAAAATAAAGTTAAAATAGAGTTCCCTGCATAAAATAAATCCCAGAAATCCCTGAAAGAAAGAAATAGAAGACAGAAATTTCATGTTTCTTGACTTTTCAGTTTTAGTTAATCCAGGAATCTTCCTTTCAAGGAGCTAAAAACAGAATCTCATTACTCTGTGGTTATAGACATGGTTCTGTAAAATGACAAAGAAACTTTTGGACAGATAATATACTAGGGCTTGCTCATATTTGTGGCACTGTCTTAATTCCCAAGTCAATTCTACCTAATTGTTTAGAAACCTCTTTTCTATATCTGTTTCAAAATGTTTGTCTCTGCTTTTTCAAGATGAGTTTTCTAGACATAAGTTTCTTGACCTAAGAAACTGAGGTTGACCCAAGGCCCTATAATTGGTACTTTTTTCATGGCTGCAAAAGAGATCTGATTTTGTTTGTTTTGTCTTTTTGCTTGTTTGTTATGTCCATGTTGTGTACTTACTGTGACTTACTGTTCACTGTGTGTTCAGAGGCAAATAATTTAACTTTTGGGGGGTTCACTTTACTTATCTTTAAAATAAAAAGGTTGGGTTAAAGGTTTAGATGATTTCATTTATGTAGGTAGTTTCAAGCAAGGAACTTCCATCAACTAAAGCCTACCTGTTCCTGCCCTTAGAGAATTAGTTGCATGGGGGCACTGAGAAGACAATTCTATTTCCTATGCTTCTGCAGTCAGTGCATGTTAGAGGCAGAAATTGAATCATGCTCTTTTTAACATTAAGGTCAGCTCTCCATTCAATGTCAGATAAAAAAGAATGTCTATAATTCTTTTATAATTTTTGTTCAGGCAAGTATTAGCTCCTTGGAATGCTATACTAGTTATTTCAGGCAGTCACTTTTTGTAGTGGTTTAAGGCATTAACCCAGAGCATAGATACCTAACTTGATCAGAAAGTGATCGAGCCATCTTTGTGAATTCAAAACCAGCCTTAGACACTTACTATCTGTGAGACCCTGGGCAAGTATATCACTTTAACACAGTTTGCCTCAGTTTCTTCATCTCTAAAATGAACTAGAGGAGGAAATGGAAAACCACTCCAGTATCTTTGCCAAGAATACCCCAAATAGCGTCATGTAGAGTAAGACATGACTGAAAAGGACTGAACAACAAAATCAAAATATATAAAAACCTGAAATCAATCAAGGAACATGACTGTTTTCCCATAATCCTAAACAATTAACAATAACAATAAAAGATAGAGATGGCAAGGCATACTGGATTGAGAAAATGCCTTAGAATCAAAGTCTCAATTCAAGTTTGCCTTCTGACATCTAGTAACTATGTGACCTTGGGTGAGACAGTCAATCTCCCAGGCCCTTAAAAAATAACTCTTTAATACCATAAATTATTTAGGAATATCTGGTCTATGCTGGTGGAGATAGGTTCCAATAACAATCAAATTAATAATGACAATGATGATGTTAATAACGATTATGATGATTGGTGATAAGAATGATGGTGACAATGGAAGTTTACATTTCTTCGGTGTTTTATATTCGTGCCAGATCTGTGGTAGAACCTTCCAAGCTTGTATTGTTCTGCTCTGCCACAGTTGGACACACTGTACCTTGACTACAACACAGTGATGTTATTTTGGTTGTCTTAGAGAACGAGGACAACAACCATCCAACCAACACTTGTTAAGGTACTTGGAGAATTCTTATCTAATTTGTTCTTCCAAATGATACTCTGTGGTAGAAAGGGCAGATATAATATTATATGTGTCTGGCATATCACAGTTGCTGTGATAAATATTTGTTGAAAGAATTTCTTAAGAAACCAAAGCCTAGGAAAGTTATATGACTTACCCATGGGCAAGTTGGTGATTGAGCCTGATATATAACAAAATAACCCAATTCTCTCTCTCTGTCTCTGTCTCTCTCCCTCTCCCTCTGTCTGTCTCTCTCTCTCTCTCTCTGTCCCTCCCTGTCTCTTTCTCTCCCTCCCCCTTTCTTTTTCTCTCACTATTTATTCTTTTCATTGTACCATGTTGTCTCCCATATGCTCCCTATATAAGAATACAGACTTGGGCCTCTTGAACTGCTTCATTTATATAACACAACCTTTTTAGTTTCCATAGATTACATTAGGAAGGTTCCATTTCATATTGGCTTTCTTATTGAATTTTCCATCTTCCTGAGTTTCCACCTTATGTTTAGTAAATCAGACATCACATCCCCACCCCTTACACAAATCTAAAACTCTGCAATTTTATTACTTACTTTACATCAAATAATATTCACACAGAAACAGATTTTTCTTTCCTGTGGTTATGATATTTCTGAAAAACAAACTTTGAAATAAGTTTGGTAATTTCCCCTTAAGCCAAGGGTACAGTACAGCTGGGTAATGCTGAGAATTATAGATCTTAGGTTTAGAGCTAGAACAGGCCTTAGATGCTACTGAACCCAATTCCCTTATTTTATTGTTCAGGAAACTGAGGTCCAGAGAGGAAAAATCACTTGACTAAGGTCAGACAATTAGATAGTAGAATATATTGATTTTAGCTCTAGGTCCTCTGACTTCAGACACATTGTTCTTTCTCTTACACTATGCTACCATAAAAAGGTAAGGTAAACAGTTTATCATCTTTTTTAAAGTAAACCTTAAGGTGAAAATCATTTCAGAACCAACTCTGTTTGAACATGGGGCATGAGCCTTTTTGGAAACAAAAACCCTGTAATTGTATATTTCATAATACTACGATTACTGTAATTATATTTTGAAGGTACAAGAGTAAATTCCAATTGCTTATATAGGAGTCATAGTGTATATAATACAATTTATGAACTACATTTTTAGCATGGTAGGTAGGATATTGAGGTACTCTTACTACTATGCTTAATAAGGGTAGTATATTTACTCATGTGCTATGATTGATTTGACTTCTTTTTTTGTGACACATGCAAGAATGCCCCCCCCTCAACATACTCATATACACCTTATATGTATACAGACTGTAATGAATGCTTCAAAGATCTTAGTTTGGGTCTGTCTGGATATTCCTTTCACAAGTGAAATCTGCAATCAGTCAGTCAGTCAATAAGTGTTTATTCAAAGACTACTAGATACTAGGCCCTGTACTAATTGTACCTTAGTGCAATCTTCGTGAGTTATTGTGGTCAAAATATTTGATCACACAAGGTAAGATTCTCTTAACTTTGAACTGAGGCATTCCTCAAATAAAACTCACATACATAGCACACACATACAATATATACATATGCGTATACATTTTAAAATATAATTATATATATAATATATACATGTTCATTGTGTAAGTATATTCAATACTCTTTTCAATGCACCCCATTATCTCCCTAGATGTGTTTATGATGAGTATATGTAGTCAATAGCAATTTTTTATAGCACATGGATGACCTAGTCATTACTCAACTTCCATATCTGCAAAAGAGGGACAAAGAGAGAAGCTCACTATGAATGGACAGAATATGCCAAAAGTTGTTTTGTTTTGTTTTTTCCCCTACTTGTGACTTTCCCCTTGGTGAAGTATCCATATGAATTTCTAAAGAGATAAGTAGTAATGGAGGGCTATTATTTGTGCTTTTTTTTTTAAGGCAATCAGGGTTAAGTCACTTGCCCAGGGTCACCCAGCTAATAAATGTCTGCGATTAGATTTGAACTCAAGTCTTCCTGACTCAAAGACCAGTTGCTCTATCTACTGCACCACATAGCTGCCTGGGCTATTATTTGTAAATGTGATGAGGAAGAATCAATGAGGCAGGGTAACACAGAGACCACTATGATAAGCAGCTACAAGTAGAATCTGAGGTAAGGCAGGCTGGGAACTTCCTTGGAGAACAAATGAGTAGAAAACAACAGATTTTAAGTTGTTTTGGGGACAAGAACAGTTTTCATTAAGCCATGGCTTGTACTGAAAGGCTTGATCCTTTACCTTAGAGCTGTCATGGAGATGAAATATGGGTAAATTTCCTACCCTCATCTGACTACAGAAAGCTTTTACCTAGGCATTCCTATGAGAGTCATGAGTTTCTTGGAGAATGAGCCCATTTTTAAAGAAAATTAAATGAAACTACTTATTTGGAAATGTGTGCTAATATGATTTATAATTTATTTATTATTGTAGATTTAGAGATATAAGGAATGTTAAAAGTCATCTAGCTAATTTTTTTTTCATTTCACAAATTAGGAAACTGAGGGACAAGAATGTGAAGTTTTCCAAAGATGAGGCAGGTATTAAGTGGGAGAGCTGGATTTTGATCCTATATTCTCCAAATCCACATTGTACAGATTGAATGTTTTAATAATTCCATGATGTTCCTTGTCTACATTTTTTAGCATGGTGAGCAACTGAATCACTGGACATCAAATAATCTCAGAAATTTTTGGGTTTTATTTGGATGGGTACAAGAAAGTCCATAGAGTTAAAGTATCAACAAAAAGCCCCGTAATTTGAACCTGCATTTGAAAGAGTACTTGAGCTATGGACTCACAGTGTTATATATACATATATACAGATATATACATATATGCACGTACACACATTTATGTGTATATATGTGGATGTGTGTTGGTGTGTATATGTGTGTGTATGCTGTGTGTATGTGTGTGTAAAGCCATGCATGAGCAGCCTTCCAGAGGACTGCTACTGTGAACAGCTTTCAATATTCTGATTACACAGTATAGTGAACTCTCTATTTATTCAATAACAAATCAGAGCAAAACGTTCACAGAAAATCAAGGTACATCATACACAATGTTACAAATTATCACAGAAAAACAAAATACAGCATGCACAATGACTTATCACTAAAATGGCCCCATAGTTTTCACCAAAATTGTCACAATAGTTTTCAACAAAGTACAATCATTTAGTAACTCAATCATTCACTCATCCTTAATCACTCATTCAATGATCACTCCTTAAAGGACACAAAATACAAAAGTTAATGTACTACACCCCTGGATAGCATATTCATTTAGTCAATCACAGAGTCCTTAATTCGATCACAAAGTACAATCACAAATAAATTACAATTCTATCAGTTACTACTCAACAAAAAATAACACACTTCAGCAGACAGGGCTTCCAGCTGTCTGACCATTACATCCATACCTAATTAGTTACCAGAGAGGAAAGCACCAACATCTGGATTTTCAAAGGGGGGGGGAAGGGGTGTGTTCCATGGCTGCCCAGAGTCTCTTCTGGCCAAATCACACAACTCTTCCCAAAGTGAGTCCCAAAGCAAAACCTCACATCAAGGTCAGTCACTACTCAGACAATTTCCACTACTCCATATTCACAGAGAGATCTTTTCATTTTGACTCGAGGCAGGCTTTCAGCTTTGCTGGATCCCCTTCCATGGTCCCAGATCCTACCTGGATTCATTAAGCTGTCACCTGGGTTCAAAGGCAGACAGTTCCCAGGTCCTTGTCCAGCTCTCCTTGCAGTTCCTGTTCCACAATGAAACTCACAGTGTTCAGTCCACCTGAAATCCTTCACATTCTCTGTTCCCAGGAAGTCAAGGCTTAAAGCCACAAACAGAAAAAATACTGTCATCACAGTCATGCTTCCTCAGTTTTCTGCAGCTCTGGTTGGTCCTCAGAAATCCTCAGCAGCTTGACTGGCCCTTAGTCTCAGCAGCTCCTGCTGGACCTCAGAAGTCTTTAGAAGCATAAGCTCAGTTCAAAAAATCAAAATCACTTTATCCAGCCTCCATAGGGCTTGTTCCAAGAAATTTTGTCTCAGTTCTCAATTCTCATTCCTATTCTCAGTTCTTCTCAATTCTCAGTTCAGTTTTCAGTCCAGCAGCTGCCCTGCCTCCACGATGCTTATCCCAAGAAGTTCTGACTTTCCCAGCTAGTGTTTTTCCTTATATACAGTATTGCTCCTTCCTGTTCAGCCCCTTCCTCTTATGTCAGCAACAGGGGTTCATACCTTCTGTTTCTTTAACAGAGGCTTAATTTGAAAGTAGGTGCTAAGTACTTCTTAGCTTTCAATACAAAGGGATCTTCAAATTTCATTATTATTACAGTGTGTGATTATGAATTACTGAGCTTCATTTCTATATGCCACTTACAGAAATCGATTCCAGTGCATTCCAGACAGTAAATCCTTAACTG
Source organism: Petaurus breviceps papuanus (assembly GCF_028583685.1). Classification (NCBI taxonomy): domain Eukaryota; kingdom Metazoa; phylum Chordata; class Mammalia; order Diprotodontia; family Petauridae; genus Petaurus; species Petaurus breviceps. The sequence goes on from NW_027187266.1 coordinate 2,748,062, forward strand.
TCATTGTGTACTGTTCCTAGAAAATAACTTGAAAATTAAAAAAAAAAAGCTATTATTGATACACTGAACCTGTGGGAAATAGGGGATTAGGTTTCCATGACCACCAAAAACTGTAATCTTTCCCTAGATATTGCTGAAAATACACTTGTCTACATACAATTCTTAATAACAAAACATTAATTCTGATAATGTGCACTTTTCTTAACACAATAACCATGAAGTAACCCACAAAATGCAAGGGAAAGGAGAACTAATTCCAGGTAGGACAAGGAGGGGCAAGGGCAATCATATCAGAAGAACCCTGAAGTTAAAAAAAAGGAATGAGGGAACCTTCCACCTCTAATCTCCTTTTCAGCTCCATGATTGAATGCACCCCCAGTGAAAAGCATATGCATTGGGGTGAGTTCCTGGCCCCTTGCCTGAGCTCAGAAGCCCCCTCCCCACTCCACCCCCACACACCAGACTAGCTCAGCAGGGTTTAGCCTAGAGTGACTCTCGGAGGGCTGCACATGTTGGGGGCAGGCCACACTGCTCTGCTGATCCACACAGAGCGGCCCAGGGGCAAGGGCAGCAGGAGAGGCAGGAAGGTAGCACTGTGAGAAGGTCAGAGTTGACCATCATCTCACGTATCCACTTCTCCGGGTTTTTCCCCATTTTTTTCGATTTTTTCATCAGGCAAATGAAAGTTTACTTTAGTACTTTCTGGAGTGGATTTATGAATACTTGTACAAATACTTTCTTCCCTTTTTTGGATATAAACTTGCATCCTGCCTCTCATTTTTCCCTCTAATATACACACATACAGATTTCCTCTTTTAGAAACTAGAAAGGGAAGATTATCTTGTTGTACAATATGAAAATCTTAAAGCCTAATGCTGCCTGATTCTTACTCTAGTAACATGTGGTACCTACATGACCCTATCATACTAAAATTCTCAATATAATGAGAGACTGGGATTGTCAAACCACCTCTTTTTCCTAGAATTGTCAGCTTTTCCAAATTATGAGTACAAACTCAACTTCAAAAACTTAGCTGTATAACCTTGGTCAAGTCACTTAACCTCTCTTTTCCTTAGTTTTCTCCTCTAGAAAATGGGGATAATAATAGCACCTACCTCCCAGGATTGTTGTAAGGATCAAATGAGATAATATTCAATAAAGCACTTCACAAAGTTGAAAGAATGATACAAATACTAGTTCCTATTATTAATCAATAATAACATTTAACAATTATATTAAAGTTCTATTTATAATACATGATTATTTTTATTAATTATTAAGATTTAATAATAATAATGATCAAATATACCTCTTCAGCCAGTGGGGTTTTTTTGTCTCAATAGATTAAAATATCCACCTTGAATGTTAGAGTGACATCCCAAAGGAATAACTTAATTTTTGGCTTCTCTCATTTCTACTTATTTATTTGAACTATAGCATTTATTTATTCTTAAACATATTTATTTTATGTTTTATTTTCCCCCATGTAAAAAACTATTTTAACATTCTTTTATTTTTAATTTTGAGTTCCAAATTCTTTCCCTCCCTTTTCTCCTCCCTTCCCTCCCCCTGCCATAGAGAAAGCAAGCAATTTGCTATAGGTTATGCATGTGCAGTCAGGCAAAACATATGTCCATATTGGTCATGTTGTGAAACAAAAACATAGACCAAAAACAATAACGACAAGAAAAAAGAAAGTTTAGGGGCAGCTAGGTGGCATAGTGAATACAGCACTGGCCCTGGAGTCAGGAGGACCTGAGCTCAAATCTGGCCTCAGACACTTGACAATTACTAGCTATGTGACCTTGGGCAAGTCACTTAACCCCAATTGCTTTGCCTTCCCCCCTCCAAAAAAAATGAAAAAAGGAAATTTTTTTTTAAATTGTCCTTAATCTGCATTCAGACTCCATCAGTTATTTTTCTGGAGATGGATAGCATTTTTCATTGTCCTTTGGAATTGTCCTGGATCACTGTATTGCTAAGAATAGCTAAGTCATTCACAGTTGATCAAAGGACAATATTGATGTTGCTGTGTGCAATGGTCTCCTGGTTCTGCTCATTTCACTTTGCATCAGTTCATGTGAGTCTTTCCAGATTTTTCTGAGAGTATCTTATTTGACATTTTTTATAGTATAATAGTATTCCATCCCAATCATATTACCACAACTTATTTAGCCATTTCCCAGTTGATGGGCATCCTGTTAAGCTCTAAATGTTTGGCACCATAAAAAGAACTGCTATAAATATTTTTGTACATATAGGACATTTTCCTTTTTTAATATCTTTGGTATACTGACCTAGTAGGTACATTGCTGAGTCAAAGGGTATGCATGGTTTTATAGCCCTTTGGATATGAACTACAATATGTACTTATTAAGAGAAAAGCAAACACAGCTTTGACCCTCATGATCCCAAAGCATTGGCCCTCATTTAGAAGAAATCTAGTTATTACTCTTTGCAAAGAGAGGATGTTTTCCTTCTCCCTTCCCTCTATCTAATGTGATTAGGAAGTGCTAGGATGGAACACATCTCAGAGTGAAACTCCATTAGCCTTCCTGACAATTGCTATGCTATTCTGAATTTGGACTTCAACATGGGTAAAATTGTAGTTGGGAATGTGTAATCATTTTGAAGAGCCTTGAGTTCTACCCTAATTTAAAAAAATCCATACAAGGAAGAGAGAAATTGGTGACAACAGTAAATTACTGAATATTAACCAGAAACTCAGTTGTTTTGTTTTGTTTTTTTAAACTTGGTTCATGGTTCAGCTAAATTGTAATTTTCCTTGACCTTCTCTGCATACTCAGAGCATTCTTAAACTCTTCAACTAACTTGTAATAAAATCTTTCTTCTCTGGCACACAGAGAAAGCCAGTGCATGGGAGTTTACTCAACAATTTTGATTAACTAAGAATTCATTCATTTTGCTTCAGGATGTCACCCTTTTCTGACTTCTCTTACTTCCCCCCCCCGCCCATGATTTCTAAATATAGATCTCAAGTTGGGAATTAGTTGTTTTTTTTAAGCAATTGGGGTTAAGTAACTTGCTCAAGGTTACACAGCCAGGTGTTTCTGGGTGGGTGCTAAGTGTCTGAGCCTGGATTCGATCCCCAGGTCATCCTGACAATGGAGCCGGTGCTCTTACTCGCTGTGCTACCTGGCCACCCCTGGGAATTAGTTTTAGTCATTGGACAAGGAATGTGTACTAACAATAACTCAGATATTCAAATAAATTTCTTCAAAGTGAATACTCCCTTAAATTATGCAAATTTCAACCCACCTATGTCTATCTTTCCCATGCATCTTTTGCCCATATCTTCCTAAAAGCTCACCATCAGGCTCCATCCAACATAATGGGGCTTCCCTTGATTTCTTTTGACATTATAAGGATGCCAGCAGAGTATATGGCTTGGTAAGTTTTCATTTCTGCCATGTGACCAGCATTCCTCAATCCTCCCCTCCTTCCCTCCCCAACTTCCTGGTGAAAAGTCTTGCTGCATATTTCATTTTAAAAGATTTAGGCCATTCTCTAAGAACCCTTCTCCCCTCTTCCTGAGCTAATATCACTAAGATACCATTTGCCATTTTCTCCTCCTTCACAATTATCTCAAATAAAGAAGAAACTCTCTCCTTGACAAAGCAAAACCCTCTAGGTACACATGCAATCCCCTTTCCATTCTGTCTTCTCTAACAGATAGGTCACTCTGTCATACCTATTCTCTCACTTATCTTCAATCTCTCTATGTTGAGTAGCTATTTCAAACATTTTCATGTGTCCCCTGTCCTTAAAAAATACTTGATCCATCCATTTCCCCTACCTATCATCCTATATCCTTTTTATGGTTAAAATCCTTGAGAATCCTATCTACAATTGATGACTTTACTTTTCTGTTACTTTTTTTCTTAGCTCTGTATTCTTCTACCCTCATTATTCAACTGCCTTCTCCAAAGTTATGAATGATCTCTCAATTGCCAAAACTAATGGTCATTCTCAGCTGTCATCTTTCTTGACCTCTCAGTGTCTTTTGACACTGTCAACAGCCCTCTACTTCTTTATATGCTCTTTTCTCCAGGTTTTAATGATGCTGTTCTCCTGATTCTCCTCTTACCTCTCTCAAACCTTCTTTTTCAGTCTCGTTGCCTACATCTTCATCCAGATCATGACTGTTAATCATGGTTATACACCAAGTCTCTGTCCTTAACCCTTTTCTCTTCTCCCTCTGTAGTATTTCATTTTTCATTAGCTTCAATTGATTTATCTTCCAACTCTATGCAAATGATTATCAGGTTTATCAGCATATATTATCAGCATTAACCTCTCTCTAGACCTCAAATCACATTTCCAATTGTCTATTAAACATTGCAAACTGGCTTTTAATAGAGGTATAAAGCTCAATACATCTAAAACTGAACTTGTTAGGTAGGTGGTACAATGGGTAGACCACAGACCTGGATTAGATATGAGCAAAGAGGGATAAAAAAGTCTTCATATAAAATATTGTATCCAAATTGATTTTTAAGAAATCTAGATACTGGGGATGGCAGAGTAGAAACAGGACCTCCACGTGATTCTGGCTCACACCACTCCAATCCATGTAAAAGGGTCTCTGAACAAACTTTGGAGCTACAGAACCCACAAAATGACACAGAAAAGCTACTCTCTGCTGAGGACAGCCCGACAGGCCAGTAGGAATCTGGCAGTGCAGCTCTCTGGGAGCTGACCCTAGCCCCACGCTATAGGTTTTACCCCCAGGGTTGGCCTGACCAGCTGCCTGCTGGAGGGACTCCAGATCACCAGCAGCTGTGGTGGTCCAGAATTATCAACACATAGATGCTAAGGACAAAGTGAGAGGTAAGTGCAGTGGGACCCAGTAGTTAGGAGGGCATTGGCTTTTGCCCCTGGGGAGAGAAGCTACTGAGGGAGGCAGAATGCAGCTTCAGTTCCTGGCCTTCAGAGTGTAGGGGAACCAAGCACCAGTCTAAGGGGTAATCACTCTTGCTTTAACCTGCCTGGATCTGGATTGCAGTCTAGGGTGGAGGTCCTGGGGCGTGTGTCCAGCTTGCCAGAGCGTGTGGATGTTTCAGAGAGGGCACCCAAATAATACCTCTGGCAGCTGAGAAAACCCCAGAATTTGGAACGAAGCTCCCCTGTCTGGTGGCAGAGTCCTACTGTGGAAAAAAGCCCAGGGGTCAAGGGACTGAGGGGCGACATGACCAATCAAAGAAAAAAAAGCAAACAGAAGATTCCAACATTAGACTCCTATTTTGGGGACAAAAAGGAGCAAAGCATGGAACAGGAGGAAGACAGTGAAGTCAGAAGTCCTGCACCAAAAGCTTCAAAGGAAAATACGAGCTGGTTACATGCCACAGAGGACCTTAAGAAGCAGATAAGAGAAGTAGACGAAAAATTGGGAAGAGAAATGAGAATGATGCAAGAAAATTATGAAATGAGAATCAACAGCCTGACTGAGGAAAATAACACCTTAAAAAATAGACTAACTCAAATGGCAAAAGAGGCTCACAAAGACAATGAGGAGAATGCCTTAAAAAGCCAAATTTGCCAGATGGAAAAAGAATCTCAAAAGCTCAATGAGGAGAATCATTGCTTCAGAATTAGATTAGAGCAAATGGAAGTTAAAGACTTTATGAGAAATCAAGATGCTGTTAAACAGATACAAACAAATGAAAGAATAGAAGACAATGTGAAATATCTCATGGGAAAAACCCCTGACCTAGAAAATAGATCCAGGAGAGATAATTTAAAAATTATTGAACTACCTGAAAGCCATGATCAAAGAAATAACCTAGAAATCATCCTCCAAGAAATTCTCAAGGAAAACTGCCCTGATGTTTTAGAACCAGAGGGCAAAATAGAGGTTGAAAGAATCCATCGATCACCTCCTGAAAAAGATCCCAAAAAGAAAACTCCTAGGAATATCATATCCAGGTTCCAAAATTCCCAGATCAAGAAGAGGATATTACAAGCAGCCAGGAAGAAACATTTTGAATATTGTGAAAACACAATCAGGATAACTCAGGATATGGCAGCTTCTGCACTGAGGAATCAAAGGGCTTGGAATATGATATTCTGGAGGTCAAAGGAGCTGGCATTAAAACCAAGAATCACCTACCCAGCAAAACTGAGTATCATGTTTCAGGGGAAAATATGGTCATTCAGTGGAATAGAGGACTTTCAAGCATTCTTGCTGAAAAAACCAGAGTTGAATAGAAAATTAACATTCAGATACAAGAAGCAAGAGAAGCATGAGAAGGTAAACAGGAAAAAGACATCATAAGGAACTTATCAAAGTTGAAGTATTAACATTCTTACATGGAAAATTGATAATTGTAACTGATGAAATTTTTCTCAGTATGAAAATAGATGAAGGGAATAGAAATATACATATGTATATATCAGATAGGTATACGGGTATATGAATACATATGTGAATGTGTGTATATATGTTTACAGGTATACATAGATAGAGGGCACAGGACCAATTTAATAGGAAGGGGTGATACTTAAAAGGTGAAATTAAGAGGTGAGAGAGGCATATAATGAGAGGAGATGGGGAGAGACAGAATGGGGTAAACTATCTCATAAAGAAGAGGCAAGGGAAAATGGTTACAATGGAAGGGAAGAATAGGAAGGCAAAAGGCTGGGGGGGGGGAGGGAAGTTGGAAGCACCCACTTTTGAAAAGGGATGGGATCAAAGCAGAGAATAGAACAAGTGGGAGGTGGGATAGGAGTGAGGGAAATATAGTCAGTCTTTTACAATATATCTATTATGTTAATGTTTTGCATTAGCTACACATGTACAACTTATACTGAACTGCTTATCTTTCCAGTAAGGGCATGTGACAAGGGAGGAAGGGAATGAATCTGGAATTCAGTTTTAAAATCAAATGTTTAAATATTATATATATATATATATATATATATATATATATATATATATATATAT
>NW_027187266.1:2755035-2769239 GCF_028583685.1 Petaurus breviceps papuanus
TATATATATATATATATATATATATATATATATATATATATATATATACACTATTATTAATACTATTTTCCATGCAATTCTGAAATAAGATGTACAGCCACTGGGGCATAGAGAGCCATCATGACCTACTGGAAAAGTAGAAGGGGGTATGGGAGAAGATATGGGAGAGAGCAGATTGGAGGAGGGGATATCCTGTGGGACTGCTATTTTGGGTAGGGGAAAAACAGGGAGAAAATTTGTAACTCAAAATCTGGTGGAAATGAATGATGTAAATCAGAAGTTAATAAAGCATTTGAAAAATGAAAAAAAAGAAAACTATAAATGTAATTAACTTTATCAATACAAGACTTGCAAATATATTGTGAAGAAGTTTTCTCAAAAAAATAAAAAGAAATCTAGATATTTTGAGATACAGAGGTGAAGACTACATTCCAGACATGGATGCCAGCCTGTGTCACCTTGACATTAGTTGGGAAATGGAGATTGGTGTGTGAGGAAATTCAAGATGGCCAGTGTGACTGGACTATTGAAGGGGAGAAATTTGTAAGATTGGAAATATAAATTGATATAAGCCCATAAAGGTATTTAAACATCAAACAGAGAGGTTTATATTTGATCCTAAAGGTAATATGCAGTCCGTGGAGTTTACTGAGGAGTAGAATGCTATGATTAGATACCATGTTTCCCCTATAATAAGACACTGTCTTATTAATTTTTTTGGAAATAAAAACACCAGAGGCCTTATTTTCAGGGGAGGACTTATGTTGTCCTGCCTCAGCTCTCCTCTGCGGCACTGCTCTCAATGGCACCAGCAAGCAAATCACTGGGGAAGAACAGGATGACGCGCTCACTGCTGCAGCTCTGATTGAATGCAGCTCGGAGCACGGCGTGTGTTTCACCGGGGGGTGGGGGGGGGGACGGTGCATACAGAGGGTACCGTAATGTAGCGTGTAGCGCAGGGGATCACCTTCACTACAGTAGCAATCTCAATAGGGCTTATTTTCGGGGGAGGGCTTATTTTAGAGGAACCTTACACAGTAAGGGGAGGGCTTATTTTCGGGATAGGTCTTATTATCGGGGAAACATGGTATGTGCTTTAGTAATTTCACTTTGGAAGTTCAAAAGTCAAATGATAAGTATAGCAGGATCTTTTATTCCCTCTATTTTTAATCAGTTGTGTGATTTTAAAGATGTGATCCACTATGGAATAAGCAATTTAAAAGTTTATTTATTTTTAATATGTTCATTAAAGATGGCTTCAATGTTTTTGCAGATGATTCTCATAAATTTGTATGTGAATGTGAAAATAGACATATAGGTTAGTAGCTTTTGTAACTTCTTGTTGCTTTGTAGTACTAACATCAAGGCTTTTGTATTGTTTTGTTTTTACTCCCATGCCTTTGGTATCTTTTCCTCTTTCAAAGACCTTGCTAAATGAACCTTTTAATACTAACACAAAAATGTCACCTTCAGCATTGATATCTGCTGTATACATTCAGTTCAATCCGATTGCTTTCCCTTCCTTTATTCTCTTTAGGTTTACCCTTAATTCCTTTCAGACCATATCCAGGGCTGTGGTGTTAACATGCAAGTGTGGGTTGGTTTCATTTTCCATGAGAGTGAAAAAAGTTTGTCATAAAAAAAAATCTTTGTAGAATTTTGCCATGTTTCAATTCCTTTTCTGTCCTCTTTGCTGCTTCTGTAAAAGCTCTTAGTATGACAGTTGCTTAGTTGGACTTATCTACATACTATTTAAGCTGATTTAAAAGCACTCTTATCTGTTTTATGAGTTAAATTGTTCATATTCTTCTGCCGTATTTCTCTATAATATTTTTTTGTATTTAATTTTTCCCCAGCTACATGTAAACAAGAATTTTTAACATTTGTTTTTAAAACTTTGAGTTCCAAATTCTCTTCCTTCCTCCCTCTCCATTCCCCCTCATTGAGAAGGCAAGAAATTCCATAGAGTTTATATGTGTATTCATGAAAATCCTATACATTGTAGTCATGTTGTAAAAGAAAACATAGATTAAAAAAAAAACTTAAGAAAAATAAAGTTTAAAAAAAGTATGCTTAATCTGAATTCAGACACCATCAGTTCTTTCTCTGGGGTGCATAGAATTTTTCATCCTAAGACCTTCAGAGTTGTCATGGATCATTGAATTGTTGAGAATAGCTATGTAATCATTCACAGCTGATCATCCAACAATACTGCTGTTATTTTGTACCCGTTACATTTCATTTTGCATCAAACCATGTAAGTCTTTCTAGGTTTTTCTGAGAGCATCCTGCTCATCATTTACAATAGTATTCTATCACAATTACATATCACAACTTAGTCATTCCCTAACTGATGTGCATCTTCTCAATTTCCAATTCTCTACCACCAGAAAAGAACTGCTATATATATGTTTTGTACATATAGATCCTTTTCCTTTTTGTTTTTTATCCCTTTTGGGATACAGACCTAGTACTGGTATTACTATGTCAGGGTATGCATGGTTTTATAACCCTTTTGGCACAGTTCCATACTCTATGGAATGATTTAATTAATTCACAACTCTGACAATAGTACATACATGTTTCATTTTTCCCACATCCTCTCCAACATTTGTCGTTTACCTTTTCTGTCCTATTATCCAATCTCTATAATAATTTACAAATTGGCTTATATTATAAATCAGTTTAGCCCTTGGCTTCCATGTCTCCCTACATGGTATGTAACTGAAGTATTTATTTGCTGACTAGGGTGTGTTTTGGGGAGGCTAAGTTGTACAGTGGATAGAATGCTGGACCTGAAGTCAGTAAGACTCATCTTCCAGAGTTCAAATCTGATCTCAGACACGTAGAAGCTATATGGCCCTAGGCAAGTCACTTAACCCTGTTCTTCTTCATTCCTCATCTGTAAAAAGGAGCTGGAGGAGGAAATGGCAAACCACTTTAGTAACTTTGCCAAGAAAATCCCAAATGGGATCACAAAGAGTCAGACAATACTGAAAGGACTGAACAACAACAGGGTGTGTTTTAGGCTTCTATAGTCTTCTGGCAATTGACTGAAGTGGTTGCCAAAACCTTTATTAAGTGTAACTGTGTGCAATGCATGGAATACACATATAACTGCACAGTTGTTTCTTCCCTTAAGGAGTTTATATTCTAAAAGGGAGGTGATTCAAGGTTGAGTATTAAAAGGGAGACTTTGGTCCAGAGACTTACAGGAATGGGACAATAGGGAAATAAATTGACATATCACATCCAAGAATAGGAAGAGTTGATTTTATACTGATTCATGGTTCCAGAACTTGGAGGGGGAGTGGTATGGAGAGGATCATGGAAGAGTATATGTAGGGTGGTGAGACTATTAGTGAGTCTGAGAAGGAGATGGTTGGAGAGTAGGAAATGAAACAAAACATGGTATCTAAGGGATACATTCATTTAACTGATATAAATCAGTTAAAATTTTTCATGTTATTATATTATCTATGTTCTTTCTTCCATCTGTATGCCATTTTTCATTGTGAAAAAAAGTGCTAAAATAAATTGGGTTATGGTTGTTTTAATTGTATGTCATATATTTTTCTTATGTTTATTTTTTCTTCTAGCTTTCTATCAATTGTTTCCTTTGCCCTAACAAGTACTGACAAGTACACAGATAGCTGGTTCAGTAATGACTTGCATCAGTAATGAGGCACCTCAAGCCAGTTAAAATAGAATCTTTCTCAGTTTTAAATGAATCCTCCTCTAATCCCTCATTATGGTATGAAGGTGGCTGAATTCTTGAAGGCTATGCGAGTGGAGCTAAATGCTCTGGTAGGTTCTATTATTCTAAAGAAATATGCTTGCTGTGATCTTGGCAACAAACCCTGTGTCTCCTTTCTAGAAACCCAGCTTAGCCAGATAAGTATCCAAAGAGTCGTCATCAATAAGCAAACTCCTTGGTCAAATTCTTTGGGCACAGCAACCCATGAATCCAAGATAAAATAAATAATAAATCATACTCCATTCCTGTACAGTCCCATACATGGAATGAGTGGCATTGGCAGACTGGTGGGAATGGAGGCAGAGGTTACTATAAGTCATACAGTTATTAATCTGTCTACAAAACTGACACTGGCTATTGTTGCTCTTCATGCTAACTTTTTCAACGACCAAGGAATGGGCATGCTACTAGAGGAAATAAATCATATAAGTCTTGATATTCTCAATATATATATATACATATACATATATATATATGAAGCTGTAAGAAAGAAGAAAGTTGCAAAAAATGGGGAAAAAACAACAAATTTATTCTGAGTATAGTTGAAAAGAGAATTTAAACTAATAGTATTTTAAAAATCTAAATGAATGTAACTCATTTTTAAAGGTAAATAATTAGATGAAAAAAAATTTGAAAGATGATTTCTAGGTTAAGCTGTCCATCAAAGTGAATATATGAGAAGACAGTGTTTAGAGTCCCAGCATACTATAACTAAAAGTGACCCCAGGTTTTACAGATTAAAAACCCTAAATCTTCCAAAGGTTAAGGGACCTGCTCAAGGTCATCCTCACCTAGTAAATGGAGCCCATGCAAGAAGTATTCCGATACATTATGTCACTTCCAACATACATGAGGCTTATCAATGTAATTTACATAAGTACATACACCATCAATACTCTGGATTTATAAGAGCAGAAATAGCCTAATCATCCAAAAATATTTATGCCGATTATTGTTCTACTATCAAGTTTGGCATTGGTCTCAATGACTAAATTGAAGACTCTATGGGAAATAGTTAAAAAGAGTTAATATTTGAATCTTCTTTAGATATCCCACTAGGTAATGTCTGTGATGATTCAGCTTTTACTATATATACTCAGAAGCACCTCCACTTCTTTCCCAATAGTTTATAAACAACAATTACTAGAATAGTTCAGCAATGGAAACAAGAATGTATTCTCACCTACTCTGAAATTGACTGATGGAGCCTGTTATTGGTGTTTTGGGTTAAGCTTTGTATACCATTGCTTCTACAAAGAAAAGGACTTTTCCACATCAGTGAATGACTCATTTCCTACTTTATTGAAGACAAACACATTTTAGCTATCAATTTTTAAACCTGGAAAAGATTTAAACAAAAAGATTTTTGATCCCTCAAAATATATGTTTACCTAGATCTATCTTTGTATAGATAATAGTACACATGTGTCACATATAGTATCTATCCATATATATTTATATATACAGATGTGTATATGTGTATATATGTATGTGTACATACATACATATATACACATCTAAGTCAGATACTGAATTAAAAAACACACATACACGTGCATGCGCACACACACACATGCATTGTCAGACAAAGCCCTTTAGGAAGATTTTGTGAGCTTTTATGTATGCTCTCATCTCACAATAACTTTTTTTTTCATTACAAATAAAAATCTGGGCTGTCTTTGAAGTTTTAACAGCATCAAAGAGTGGCTCCCATTACTTTTAAATTACTCTCATAAAAGCTTGTCTACACTTAGCAATTCATGTAAAGGTTGCAAGTGTTTTGCTATCCCCTGGTTTTCTTGTAACAGAACATCTTAATTAAACTGTCTGTCCTACTTTTGCATCAATAATATTGAAAAGGAACATTTCTCTTAAACCTGTAAAGAGAATATTTCTGATTGAGACTTTTGAGGTGGAGATTGGTGAAATTCACCCTGTATTCATTATAGTTAATAATTCTTGACTTAGAAGACAACAGGAAACCTTGGAACAAAAATTTGGCTTGGAGCATTCAAGAAGGGCTTTAAAATCTTTTCTATATTAGGTTTGGTTTCTGTGGCAATAAGATGAATAGCACAAGTATTGCTTCATGACCAATTGTTTTAAGTAATTTATTTCATTGAAGGAATTGGGGATATTTAACTTCGAGAAGAAAAGACTTAGGAGAGGTTGTTTTCAAGTGTCTAAAAAAACTGCCAAGTGGAAGAGGCCTGTTTGGCCTCTTTGTTCTGTTTGGCCCCAATGACAGAATTAGGAACAATGGGCAGATATTTCAGAGAGACAGATTTAGGCTTAATTTAAGAAAAGATTTATAGAAAAATTAGTGCTACCTAAAAGTAGAATGAAATGCCTTTAGTGGTAGCACTTCACTGGCAGTTTTAAACAAAGGCTAGAGGACAATTTGTAGAGGAGACCCTTGTTTTAGTATGGCTTGGACCTGTGTCATCTCTTTCAACCCCTTCTGTGGTTCTATGATTAATTAAAACGATAATATTTAAAAATTAGGTACATGCTAATTAGCTCTCAATGAATTAAGACATCAAATGGTCTAGTATTCCATGTTTTATTTAACCTATGTTTATTGCTATCAATTTAATTTGAAAAGTTCTCCAAAAATAGATCCTGTAATCTCTCTTCCACGGCTAATTATCCTTATGATAAAGCTGTTCTATTTTTGTCTCTATTACTGCCTGTTTTCTCTTCTTAAGATGAAGAATAATTGACCAGTGCTTTCTTTATACCAATTAATCATACATTTGAAGACTACTATGAAGAAATCCTGTGGTCCTCTTCAAGTGAAACAATAGAAATTATTTTTCCTCATGAGCTTTTTATCTTTACAGAAAAACAGTTTGATAGGGAGAGAAAATCAAGCACATTAAAATGGTTTAATTCAGATAAATAAGGTTATTTTGAAAACAACCAAATGTTACTAACTAAACTAACTAACCAATAACTGACTGCTTGGTTAAACTTAATTAAATTTAAGCAGTTGACTGTATTTAACCAGGTTTGTTGCTCTCTTTCAAACTAGCTTGTTAGTATCCATACAGTCTAAGTAGCCCCATCTACCTTGTACTTGCAAAAGTTGACAACTGTTTTTTTAAAAGATTTTAGAAGTTCTATGAAGGCCCACAATTAGTGGCTTCTTCCACACGCAATGGAGTATTTACATTAAACCAAGCAATGCCATTTAACAAGCAAGTAAACTTGTGAAAATCCACGACTTTCACTTCTTTTTTGTGGAACAATATGCATTCTCATAGTTAGCAAGTCTTGTGGGACCTGAACTGAGAAGGCTATCTGTGATGAAACATTAGAAACAACTAATGACCCTAAACATGGGCAACATCAGTTTCCTTCTGCCCCACAAAGCATTCTGGCCACTGTCAAGCACAGACTAACCACTTAATGCAGTTAAACAAGGGTTATAAAAGAAAATTATAGCTAGTACAGGATAGGCATGTTACATTCCTGCCAGGAACTGTCAAGAAAATAGTTATGCCAATGACTAAATAGATATATTATTCTATAACACAGTCCCCTCCCCCTTATGTAGCACATGAGCCAATTCTAAAGGATACTGGGCTATAATAAGTCCTTTGGATAATAAGTCCTTATTAACTAACTATATTAATACTACCACAATCTATAAGGTCACATTACCAATTCTGGGAGCACAATTGTAGAATTTTAATACCTGGAAGCGACCTTAGAAATGAATTTGTCTAGCTCCTTCATTTTACAAGTAAGACAACTGTGGTCAAGAGAGGTTCAGTGATTTGTCCAAAATCTCACAAGTAAGGAATGGATAGCACTCCAGAGGCCATCTGGTCTGACACATCTAATTGTGAATTCCTTTCCCATATATAAAGTAAGCAGCTACCCAGCCACTCCTACCAGCATCACAAGTTTCCACCCTTTCAGTCACCTGGTTCTAAAACTTAGGAATTATCTTTGATGTTCCCTTTTCTTCATATCCCAACACAAAATCCTATTGATTCTACCTTGCAACATCTCTAACACAAGGCCCCTCCTCTCTGATTACACTGTTACCACCCTACTTCAAACTTTCATTATAGGGGACTACTACACTGAACTACTAATTAGTCTTCTTATATCTAGTTATTAACCCTCTCAAACCTATTCTTCACACAGCTGCCTCAATTATCTTTCTAATACACAGTTCTCTCATCATGTCACTTGCTTAATCAAAAAAATTTAATACCTTCTTATTACCTATTAGAAACAATATACGAACTCCTTATGCTGATGTTGTGTATGTATTTTATATATCACCCAAATTAGAAGAATAGCTGCTCACTAATTTTCTAATAATAAACTTAAATCTGTCCTGGCCTTTCATTTTCCCAGCATAAGGAGCTTCTATATTATGGCAACATCAATACTAATACAGGTTAGCAATTCATAGTTTAAGAGAACTGTTTGACACTGAGAAGTGAAATAATTTTCCTGTGGTCTTTTGGCATATGTCTGAGGCAGGATTTGAGCTCCAGTCTTCATGACTTTTATTGATTGGAGAGCTGGATACCAAGCAAAAAACTACTCCCCAAACCTCTCTGCATGTGTAGCTTCCTTCCCCTTCTCCCTTTTCAGTTTGTGTTTGTGTTTGTGTTTGTGTGTGTGTGTGTGTGTGTGTGTGTGTGTGTGTACTGTTCTCCTGTTAGATTATAAGCTTATTGAGGGCTGTGACTGTCTTTATTTTTTGTTTTTGTATCCCCAGCACTACTCAGTACAGTGCCTGGCACAAAGTAGGAATTTAATAAATATTTTTTTAATTATTTATTGGTTAGTTGGCAGATTCCAGAGATAGCCTCTCACTCATTATGCTGTTCTTAATCTCTCATCTTACATATTAAGGCCCCAAATATATTTCTCATTCCTGAAATGCACTCCCTCCTCATATCCTTACTTGTGGATGACATGATGGCTTAGAAAATCCTAGACAATCAGTAAAAAATCTAATTGAAACCATTATATAGCCTTTAATAAAGTACCAGGATATAAAAGAAACCCATAAAAATCAACAGCAAATCTACATTGTAATGATGGAATCCAGGAAAGGAAGTTTCATTCAAAATAACTACAAAATGTTTAAAATATCTGGGAATCAAGCTATCAAAGCACATTAAAGATCTGTATATATACAGCTACAAAAATCCCACTGGAAATGAAGCAGATTTTCTTTTAGGAAACTGACTTAACAGAAAAAAAAAGATTTATTCATGAAACAAAATAGTATTCAAAGAAATTATGAACAATGGTAAATACAAAAAAAATCATGGGAAGACTTATCTGATACAAAGAGAAATAAGTAGAAACAGGAAAGCAATCTAGACAATGATCATAACAATAAATGAGGAAAGAATGACAAAGCAATTGAAGTAGAACATGAAATTATATTGACCAAGCTTGCTCTCAAAGTATTGACTCCCAGATATTTTAAGCATTTTATTTATGCACTGGGAAATGTAGGCATTGGGGATCCACAGATTAAAATGAAACATTTCATTTCCTCAAGGAACTTACATTCTATCCAGGAGATAGCATAAACAAAATAAAGACAGGTAATTTTTTAGTGGGGGAGAAATAGAGAGGCTCAGCAAAGGATTTTTTTGTAAGGCTGTACTTTAACAGTTGTAAAGTTAACAGGGGATTATAAGAAGCAGAGATGAGGGGGTAATAAGTTATAGGTACTAGGGAACAACTGGTGTAAAGACACAGAACTAAGAGGAATTTTAGGTGAGGATCACTAGGCAAGAAAGTTTGGCTGGAGTGGGGAAAAGAAGGGAGGGAGGGAAGAGACAAAGAAAAGGGGGGGAGGAGGAAATCCATATTTATTAAACATTTACTATGTGCCAGACTCCTAATAACTATGGGAGGCAGGTATTATTAGCTCCCCTTTACAGTTGAGAAAATTGAAACAGAACAGAGATAAAATGACTTGCCCAAGATCACAGAAACTCACCCAGTGTCACAGATCTATTAAATGTCGGAAGTTAGATTTAAACTGAAGTCTTCCTGATCTAGTAATATGCAATAAGGTTGAAAAAGCAGGTTTGCATTAGATTATGAAGGATTTTTAAGGTCATAGAGGAGTTTATACGTGATTCTAGAGGCAACAGGTAGCTCATGAAGGTTACTGATTGGAAGAATAATATGGTTAAATCTTTACTTTAGGAAAATCACTTTGGCTGTTGTATAGAGAATGAATTGGAGGGGGAGAAAGTTGAAGCAGGGAAACGAACTAGGAAGCTATTGTGTTAATCTAGTCAAGAGATTATAAAATCCTGATCTAACATAGTGAGGATGTGAAATGTGGAGCAGGAGATGAGTAAGATACATTACAGAAATAAATCCAAGAAAATTGGACAAGTTCCTGGATATTCGGGCAAAAAAGTGAGGAGACAACAATAATGGTGTGGTGTGGATTGATTTTTTTTTTTGGACTAGGTAAAAAAGTCCATTCTCTGCCTCATAACTTATCTAGTCTTAATCATTGAAAGGGCATTCGTTTAGTAAAATTGTTACCTGTTAAAGATATAAGCGTAAAAAGGACAAAGTCCCCCATTGCACCCTGGGTCATCTCCAGTCTTCCTGATCTATATCTTGCCACTGGACACAGATGGCTCCGGAGGAGAAAGTGAGGTTGGTGACTTTACAGGGCCCTCCTTCACTTAAATCCAATTCACTGGCACATCATGATATCACCTCCCTGGTGTCATGGTCCACTTTGAGGATGAAGGACAAAGAATAAGGGAACTCATTCAGTACAAAATAAACTGCTGATGTAGGATTTCAATTTAGGAATTACTCAATAATTATTTAAGAGATTGATTTAAGTTTCAGATCACGCCCCACTTTCTCCAGGTAGCCCTTTCTAACTATTCCTGTTATAATGGACCTTTCTCACTTGTGACTACTCACCAATAGTATTTATTGTCTCTATTACTTACTCTGGCATCTATCATATAATACTATGTATTGTTCTTCCCTTCCTTCTTTCTTTCCATTCTTTCTTCCTTCTTTCCACAAGCATTTAATAAGTTCCTACTATGTGTTAGTATCTACTATGTCAGTGTCTGGGGCTGGGTATATATAAAGATCAAGATTTACAGATAGTTAATTATAATGTACAGTTAGATAAGGCATGTAAGAATAAGGTATATCAAGTACCATTAGATTATATGAGTAAGGGATTACTTTTAGGTACCTGAATTAGAGGAAGCTTTTGGGACTAGTAAAAAAAGTAGAAATATCAATACCCCACTTTAAAAAACAACAGTTCACATTTAAATAGCACTTTATGGTTTTGCAAAGCAATTTTCCACATAACAACTTTATGGGGTAAGTTATGTTACATCTATTTTCCCCTTTTTATGAGTGAAGAAACTAATATCCAGAGACCCTAGGTGAGTTGCCCGCAATCACACTGCTAGCAAAGGTCAGACGCAAGACTCAAACTCAGGCCTTCTGTCTCCAAGACCACTGTGCTATTTTCCCTATTCTATGCAGTATAAGGAATACAAATAAATTTGTATTTTACTTCAATATTTACAAAATATGTTCCTCAACCTTGTGAGATTGATATTTCAAATATTATTATTGCCATATTTTAAAGATAAAGAAACTGATACTTAGGAAGGATAAAGGATTTGTCAAAGTACACTCTGATTATCTCTTGAAATCAGAGACTTTATCTAATATTTATTTATGTTTTCCATTTCTTGCTTCCCTAGACAATGCTATTCAAATAGTTATTAAGACCTCTTCAATTTGATGAAAATAATATTGGATTAGGAAACCAGAGTTCAATTAATTAAATTCAACCAACAGTCATTCAGTGCTTTCTAAATATTTAACATGATGCTAGAAACTGGATCTGTAAAGACAAAAATGAAACAGTTCCTGCCTTTTGACAAGTCATCAGACATTTGGATTGAGAGTCAGCCAATAATCCAGTAAAAACCAAGGACTAAGTCTCATTTCTAGGTGTTATTTCTCTGGACAATACTTCAACTGGTTCTTCACTCTGCTCCTATATGCCACTTATCTCCTTGGTAAGTTCTTCTCAGACTCTCCATTCTGGGGTAAAATTCATACCAGCGATCCCTCATTTTTCTGGCAATGTTTTCCACCATCAGGACCCTTTCCCAACCTCATACCCTCCATTTCAGCTCCCCTTTTGTGTGTTGCCTCCCCCCATTAGAATATAAGCTCTCCCAGGGCAGGGTTTGTCCTTTTTGTTTGTATTCATATCCCCAGCACATCACAGTTCCTGTCATCTGTAAAGGACTTAACACATGTTTGCAGACTGAATGACTGACTGATTGATTCAGTGTTTCATTTGTAGAGAGACTTTCCTTACCTAATAGTTCCTGATATCAGTGAAATCATTGGTCCGTACTAGTCCCTGTCATACCCTCTACAAATTTATATTCTACTGAAAAAATATAATACCTATGCATATAAGTAAATAAAAGGTAATTTGAGGAGGATAAGAGCAATATTTATAAGGGTAGGTATCCTGAAGATTTCACAGAGAAGGTGGGTTCAGAGTTGGGCTTTGAAATTCAGTGTTGTTGAAAGGTGGAGAGGAAGACAGAGGATATTCAAGGAATGGGAGAAAGGGTGGGAGGAGATGGAATGCTGAGTTTGGGAAATAGCAAATAGGTGATTTTGGCTATTATGTAATAGGAATGGATAAGAGGGTATAATGTAAAATAAATCTGGAAATGTAGGCTGAAGCCAAATTGTAGAGGGTTTAAAATTTCAGTTCTTGTTTAGGGTCTGATTCTAACTAGTTGGATAACTTTGGATAAGCCATCTAACTAGAAAAATTAGAAGGCTCTGTTTCTTCATTTGTAAAGTGAAGACAATAGACTAGCTGATTTTGGAGATCATTTTCAGGGCTAATATTAAGTGAGAAATCAATAAAGGAAAAAACCCTCAAATGAATATATTTATGATAATTATCCAAATCCTACGAAATCAATACAGTCTGATAAAAAATACGTAGGGTCAGGGGACCTGTGGAGTTGGAGATCCTGGTCTCAAATCCAACTTTATTCCTTACTAGTAGATGGCCTGGGAG
Organism: Petaurus breviceps papuanus; assembly: GCF_028583685.1. Taxonomy (NCBI): domain Eukaryota; kingdom Metazoa; phylum Chordata; class Mammalia; order Diprotodontia; family Petauridae; genus Petaurus; species Petaurus breviceps. Next base: position 2,767,908 of record NW_027187266.1, read on the forward strand.
AAAACACTTTATCTCTCTGGTCCTTGATTTCCTCACCTATGAAATTTTATAACTGTACTAAAGGACCTCTGAGGACTTTTCCAGTTCTCAATCTACGCCTCTGATTTATGGATGATTGAAACCTTTCTCTTTAAAAAATGCTCTGTAAATGGTAAAATTTTTTAAAAATTGCTATAAAGTTTATTTGAGATCATTATCTCAATGTATTTTTTTCATCCAGAGGCTTCACTTCATATGTTTCTTAAAAGTTAGGAATGTCTTAATTGTCTTAATTTTTGAATCTCCTCTATCCTCTTGTACAATGCTGTTTTTACTGGTAGTCACTTGATGTTTATTGAATTGAATCAGAAAATACAAATAATTGCAGGCTATGGTGACTGCTACAATTTCACCTGACTGTCAAAACTGTATCTCAAATATACTTTCCTGGCTTGCCTGACTGAATTAGCAGTCAGGAAATAAATAGCAAATTGTTTTTCTGCAGTTACAATAATGACAGCTCATTTAATGAATGTTTCAAAGCTTCAGGATCAAATGAGGAAGAAAAACTCATCAGCACCACAATTTTTCTAGACAACAGTTGTGTGCTAAGCATTTCATCTTCTTCCTCGTGGTTTAATAACATCTTTAAAAAAATATTTTCTATTGAACAATTGACATGAGAGAAGTGTTTCAACTTGTGGCCTACATTCACTAAAGCCAAGGGAGGAATCGGGTGAAATATACTTAAGGATGACTCAAAAAGTGAAACTGGTTTGGCAAATTTATCTGAGTTCAACTGGCAAGACACCAATTCTGATGGAGTGCTGAAAACAAACATATTCCCTCTAAGGTAAAACCTGCAATACCTTCTTCCAGGCGTGGACTCTTTGGAACCTGTTTTTTGCAACACAGGCAACGTTAGTCTTTATAGAGGATCAAAGGCAGGCCTGTAACTCTTCACTTAGTGATATATATTTTTGTTGCTAATCTTTGAGGTTTCTAATGTTTGTTATGTAAGTTTCAGATGATATTTTTTATAGAAGAATTCAAGGCTTTTTGTGTCCTGCCTCCAAAGGATTATATATCTTTGAGAACCAAATGCTCATTGAGAACAAAATATGTCTAGGGATTAGAGCTAGGAGAGACATTAGAGGTCAGTGACTTGTCCAAAATCACACAAGCAGCAGAAGCCAAGTAGCAGAGCTGAGAAAGGACCCAGATATCCTGGACCTGGATATCCACAGATTTTTCTATTATACCATGTTCTATATAATGTCATGGTTGTAGTAGTTGTTTTTAACATATATATATATATATATATATATATATATATATATATATATATATATA
>NW_027187266.1:2769249-2802702 GCF_028583685.1 Petaurus breviceps papuanus
ATATATATATATATATATATATATATATATATATATATATATATATAGGTCTACTGTTCTGCCTGTGTAGGATAAGGGTGTCCACATGGCCCTCAAAGAGGCAAATATAAAGATCTCTAGCATCTTATTCCCCGACACTTCTTAAAAGGAGACCATTCCTTCCAGGAGGGAAACTGAGGGTGGAGTCAGAGGCTGGCCACTCTGCTCTGCTCAGAGATAGGGTACCAGGCTAGAATAATATCTATCTACTCCCTTAAATAATGTTTGTCTAGGGGAAACACATTTTAGGCACAATCTGTGTTCCTAATTACTATCCCTTAATGGGAAAAGGAGTGTCCCAAATTATACATACAAGACTTTACTCCCTTCCCATCGATGTCATTACCACAATGAATACATATAGCATATAAGCCCACTTATTCAAAGACATGCAAAGTAAATAAAAATCTGAGAAAGTATGCATGTGAAAATATATGCCAGATAATACATGGAATAGATGAAGGAGCTCATAGGGAGAAAGGCGACTCGGCTCCACCAAGAGAGAGTCTCAGATTTTACCCAAGGGGAAATTTCCTAAGTCTCTAGTATGAGAAGTCTCGAGACAGGAAGGGGGGCATGATGGAAGTTCTCACTTCTCTATATATTATCTTCTACTCCGAGATTTTCTCCTCTTTCTAGTACCTAAAGGGAATCTGGAACCATGTGTTTTCTCTTTTGAAGTTTCAAACTAGAACCAAGAATTTTTTTTCCTCCTTTCAAGCTCTCACTAATTCTACCCTTCAGATAAGCATGAAGCTTTGAATAATCAAACTCTACCAACAAGGAGAGTTTTATGGAAGTCACTTTTGAGTCAAGAAGATACATACATACATGCATATGCATACATATATACAGAGAGAGAGAGAGAGAGAGAGAGATGCAGTGCTTAGCACAATGCCTGGAATATAGGCACTTAATAAATGTTTGTTGATATACATGTACACAAATGTATACATATGTCTATATGTATATGTGCAAATATAAGTATGTATATAATATTTATACATGTATACATATATAGGCAGAGTATAGCAGAATGTATAGTAAAGCTTAGTATAAACTACAGTATATATGTATGTGTGTATATATATACACATATCCCATTATACATATATATATATATATTAGTGTAGCCTATTACATAACAGATACCATGTTAGACTACATGCTAAACATGATATATACTATACTATACACTATACTATACTTACTGTGATATACTTTATTATATATACTATACTATGGTATGTTATAATACATTATTTGTGAAGCACTTAGAATGTCATTTTTAAGTCTCAAGTTGTCTGGGCACACTATAGAGCAGAACAATTCATTATCTTTGATCCAATCCTATGTACCTACTGTGTAGAGGTACTATAAAAAAAATGCTAGGGATACAAAGATAAAAGAAAGAACTAGCCCAGATTCCAGGCTACTCACATTCTACTTGAGCGTGTTGGTTTTACTTACCTGACAATTAAATAGAAATAAAACATGGAAGTTTGTTTGCAGAAGGAAAGGGAGTGATGTACAGGTAGGGGTTGGGGAAGATGTTAAAAACTAAGTGGCCTAAGAGACTTTCTATAGAGTTAGTTACATTTTGTCCAAAATGCCTTTGAAAGGAAGAAATGAAAGAACACAGACCCTCCCCTCACCACTATCCTCGTAATTGCTGAAGGCAACATTTTCTTCACATTTTAGCAGTATGAATTTTTATTTTGTTTTGGAAATAAGGGGTCAGATCTTTTGTGTTCTAAGTTCACTTAAAAAAATAAAATAGGAAGAAGATGAGGGCCGGCATAGAGGCCTGGAAGACAACGGGGGGCCAGCGCAGATGCCCGGAAGATGACAGGGGCCGGTGCAGAGGCCTGGACACCATGGTGTGCAGAGGCATGGAGGCCAGGGTGCACAGAAGCCCTGAAAAGGCCTGATAAACGTGGAGGCAAGTTGACCCACCAACCACAAGGGCCATTGCCAGGCCTATCACTGCAGGGCTGGGACTGGACAGAGCTGGCTACAGAACCCACAAAATGACAGAGAGAAGCTAACCTCCTGCTGAAGACAGTCAGGAAAGCCAGCAGGAAGGGGCAAGCACAGCACTCTGGGAGCTGAACCCAGTCCCACATGAGCCAGAGGTTTTAGCCTAAGGGCGGCCATAATCAGCCACCAGTTGGAGGGACCTCAGATCACCAGCAGCTGTGGCAGTTTTCAGAATTATCAACCCATAGATGCTAAGGACAAAGTGAGAGGCCAGTGCAGTGTGGACTTTGGGACCTGGGAATTCAGGAGTGTGGATGGCCTTTGCCTCAGGGGAGGAGGTGGGGAGAAGAGGCTGAGGCACTATGTGCAGCCACAGGCAAATGGCTGCTTCAGAGCTCCTGGCCTGCAGATTGTAGGGGGACCGAGCGACCAGTTTGAGGGGTAATTACTCTTGCTTTAACCTGCTGGAGTCTGGATTTAAGGCTAGAGTGGAGGTCCTGGGGTGTGTGACTAGTTTGCCAGAGTTTGGGGAGGCTTCAGAAATGTCCCAACTAATAGCTCCAGCAGGTGAGAAAACCCCAGGGATTAGGACAAAGCTCCCCGCTCTGGTAGTTGAGTTCTACTGTGGCAAAAACTCAGAAGTCAAGTAATTGAGTGGCAAAATGAGCAAATGAGAGAAGCAAGGCAAGCACAGTAATCCAAATTTGGACACCTTTTTTGGGGACAAAAAGGATCAAAGCAGAGAACAGAAGGAAGACAATGAAATCATAACTCCTGCACTAGAAGCTTCCTTCTTCCTAGAAGAAAAGAATAAGCTCCTTACAGGCCATAGAAGAGCTTAAGGAGGATTTTGAAAATCAAATAAGAGAAGTGGAGGAAAAATTGGGAAGAGAAATGAGAATGATGCAAGAAAATTATAAAATGAGAGTCAACAACCTGACTAAAGAAAATAACACCTTAAAATAGACTAACTCAAATGGCAAAAGAGGCTCAAAAAGCCAATGAGGAGAAGAATGCCTTGAAAAGCTGAATTTGTCAGATGGAAAAAGAATCTCAAAAGCTCACTGAAGAGAATCATTCCTTCAGAATTAGATTAGAGCAAATGGAAGCTAGTGACTTTATGAGAAATCAAGATACTATTAAACAGATTCAAAAAAATGAAAAAAAATAGAAGGCAATGTGAAATAACTCATTGGGAAAACCATTGACCTGGAGAATAAATCCAGGAGAGATCATTTAAACATTATTGGACTACCTGAAAGCCATGATCATAAAAAGAACCTAGAAATCATCCTCCAAGAAATTCTCAAGGAAAATTGCCCAGATGTTTTAGAACCAGAGAACAAAACTGAGGTTCAAAGAATCCACTGATCACCTCCTGAAAAAGATCCCAAAAAGAAAACTCCTAGGAATATTATAGCCAGGTTCCAAAATTCCCAGATCAAGGAGAGAGTATTATAAGCAGCCAGGAATAAATTATTCAAATACTGTGGAAAACAATCAGCATAACACAGGATCTGGCTGCTTCTACATCGGGGGATCGAAGGGCTTGGAATATGATATTCCAGAGGTCAAAGGAGCTGGGATTAAAACCAAGAGTCACCTACCCAGCAAAACTGAGCATCATGTTTCAGGGGAAAATATGGTCTTTCAGTGGAATAGAGGACTTTCAAGCATTCTTGATGAAAAAACCAGAGTTGAATAGAAAATTGGACACTCAAGTACAAGAAGAAAGAGAAGCATTAGAAGGTAAACAGGGAAAAAAACCTTAAGGAAATTATCAGAGTTGAACTACTTACATTCATACATGGAAAAATGATAGTTGTAACTTATGAAACTTTTCTCAGCAAGAGAGTAGATGAAGGGACTAGAAATGTATATATATATATATATATATATATATATATATATATGTGTGTGTGTGTGTGTGTGTGTGTGTGTACACATACATATATATGTCTATATATAGGAGGGTATATGGGCATATGAAAGCATATGTAAGAATGTGTGTGTGTGTATATATATATATGTATATATATGTGTGTATATATATGTATATATATATATGTGTATATATATATATATAGGCACAGGACCAATTGAATAGGATGGTATGATAATTTAAAGGTGAAATTAAGAGGTGAGAGAGGAATATAATGAGAGGAGATGGGGAGAGATAGAATGGGATAAATTATCTCCTATAGAAGAGGCAAGGGAAAACTGTTACAATGGAGGGCAAGAACAGGAAGGCAAAAGGGAATGAGTGAACCCTATTCTCAATGAATTTGGCTTAGGGAGGGAATCATATACAACTAAATAGCATATCTCACCCTATAGGATAGTGGGGGAAGGGGATGATAGGGGGGATGATGGAAGGGAGGGCAGGCTGGGGGGGAGGGAAGTTGGAAGCACCCACTTTTGAAAAGGGACGGGATCAAAGTAAATAACAGAACAAGTGGGGGGGTGGGATGGGATGGAGGGAAATATAGTCTGTCTTTCACAATATATCCACTATGGAAATGTTTTGCATGGCTATGTACAGCCTATGTTGAATTGCTTGTCTTCCCAGTAAGGATGGGTGAAAAGGGAGGAAGGGAAGGAATCTGGAATTCAAAGGTTAAAATCAAAAGTTTAAACATATATATATATATATAAAATAATTATTATTATTTTACATGTAACTGGGAAATAAGATATACCAGCACTGGTAAATAGAGATCTATCATGCCCTATTGGAAAGTCGGAGGGGGAATGGGGGAAGATATAAGAGAGAGAAGATTGGGGGAGGGGATATTCAGTAGGATTGCTGTTTGGGGGTATTGGGTAGGGGAAAATGAGGAGAAAATTTGTAACTCAAAATCTTGTGGAAATGAATGATGTAAACTAAAAAGAATAAAATAAAAACAAATGTAAAAAAAATAAAAAAAAGAAATCACTAATTTCAGCCTTGCTAAAAGAATTCATGCACTGACGACTATCTATAAGATTAATAATATACATACCCAGTACAACTAAGGTCAAGGAAAACAGACAATTTTAAAGGAGAAAATTGAGATTATTAAATTATTATTATTATATAGATTATTATTAAAAAGCTTATGGAAAGATGACAAAACTCCTTAATTATAAGATAATGTAGAGGAGAAGATGAAGGAGGAGGAGGAGGAGAAGAGCTAGCATTATCTAGTACCTATTATGGGCTAGGCACTATGCTAAGTGCTTTACAAATATTATCTTACTTGATCTTCATAACAGCCCTGGAAGGTAGATGTTATAATTATCTGCATTTTGCAGATGAGGAAACTGAGAAAACAGAGGTTAAATGACTTGTCCAAGGTCACAGCTAGCAAGTGTTAGAGGCTGAATTTGAGTTCAAGACTCCAGGACCATCACTCTATCCACCACACCACAAGACACTTTTAAGATAACTGCCTCACACCTAATAGAATAACAAAAAAAATCACAAAAGATAATTTTTAAAAAGTCTGTGTTGGTAAAGGAAACAGTCATTCAACTACATCGGTAGTGCAAGTGTATATTAGAAAACAATACAGCAACATGCATCACAGACTAGATCATTATTTTTCAACCCTAAGATTTCCTTGTCATAAAAGTGGAAGACAAGAGGGAGGGCAGAACCTATCCATCAAAAATATTAACAACTTCTCTCTGAAAGAATTTTCTAAGAATTTGTAAGAATATTGTAAGAATTTTAAAAAGTAGAAACAACCTATAGCGAATTGACTTTCCTAAAGCACAGGTGTGACAATATCATACCTTTATCTAATAATTCCATCGATTCACTATTACCTCCAGTATCAAATTAAAAAAAAATCTGGCTTTTAAAGCCCTTCACAAACTGGCCCCTTCCTACCTTTCCCATCTTCTCATGACTGATGCCAGCCCACGTATTTCATGATCCAGTGACACTAGTCTCCTTATCTCTCTTGCACAGGTACAATATTGCTGACTCCATGAATTTGCACTGGTTGTCTTCCATGTGTGGAATGTTCTCCCTCCTCATTTTTATCTCCTAGCTTCCCTGATTACCTATAGCTCCAGATAAAATCCTTCATAAGAATTTTTTTCAGATACCCTTTAATAACTCCCCTCTAAGATTACCTCCAATTTCTCCTTTAGATATCCTATTTGCACAAAGTTGTTGTCATGTTGTCTCCCCCATTAGACTGTTCGGATCCTTGAGATCAGATCTGTCTTTTGCCCTTCTTTGCATCTCCAGAGCTTAGCATAGTGCCTGTCACATAACAGATGCTTAAAAAATACTCTTGACTTGACTGTAACTTTTGTTTATGTCTTACTATAAATCCTCTCCATGGAGGTACATTCAATATGCTGCACATTTTCCTTTAAAAATATTGGTTTTGTATGAGTACCACTGGAGTTACCCATTAATTTTCACTCTGACTACATGACTGGTCCATATTATTTTGAGAATTCAGTAGGAACATAACTGTGTTCACATAAACTGCCGTAATGTAAAAAACAGTCTGGAGACAAAACAGAAAGGAAAAAAATAATAAAAGGAAGGAAAATTGAGTCAAAGAAACAAGCACCTTTGGCTGGCCCATGAGTGTGCCCAGGATAAGAGCATTTTCTTTGCTTGTTTCTTAAATTGTTTGATTCTGAATTATTAAAGGCTAAGGATTTGGTGTAAGATTTCACTCCGTGTTTTATATGTTTATTGGGTTATTTATTTTTCTTGGCAGTTATTAGGTTGATAATAAAAGTACTATAAACATACTTCAGGGAAAAAATAAGAAAATGCATGGTTTTAATCTAGTCTTCAAATCTTTAAATAGCAAAATATTTTAGGAACACCAACAGCAAGTTCCTAAATCCTTACCTTGCATTTGATAAAGCTTTTCCAAATCTGGAAGGGCAGAGGAGGGGGTATTGGGTGCAGAGGAATACATGTTGAAGGTGAAAATCAGACCTTATCAAAAAAATTAGTTAGGCTTTAGAAGTCCTCAATATTACTATTTACAACCCTAATTCTGGACATTTGTTAATCAATTGGTTAATCAATTAACAGGCTCTATTAAGCCCTTACAAAGTGAAAGGCGTTTTGCAAAGCACTGGGAACAAGTTAAAAATAAGAAAATAGCCCTGATCCTAAAGTAGCTTATATCCTAAATGGAGAGAAAATTTTCTTTTTTCTCTTTTTTCTTCCTTCCTTTCTTTCTTTTTCTTTCTCCCTCCTTCCTTCCCTCCCTCTTTCTTCCTCCCTCCCTCCCTTCCTTCCTTATCCTTTTCCTTCCTCCTTCCTTCCTTCCTTCCTTCTTTCCTTCCTTCCTTCCTTCCTTCCTTCTCTTTGTCTTTCCTTCCTTTCTTCCTCTTCCTTCTCTTTCTCTCTTTCTTTCATCTATTGATCTAAGTATCTTTTATTGTCTCTCTATAAATAGGATATCTGTATCTTGACATAGATGACTATAACTGTCTATTCTAATTGAGGAGAGAAAAGATCTAACATATTAGATATGAAGGTGAGAGAGAATGAGGGGTTAAGGATAATTCTTAGGTTCTTAGCTGGAGGGACTGGGAGGATGATGTTCCCCTCTACTTACAGTAAAAGGGAAGGTAAGGGGCAAGGGTAGGTTTAAGGGGGAAAACCACGTACTGCACCACCTAGCTGCCACCATATTATCTAAATTGATGTGATTTGAGGTAGATTTATACAGCATTCCAAAAATTAATTCGAGGAGAGAGAAACCATTTTCAACCAGAATTATCAAGCAATCATTGCATCTGAGCTTGGTCTTAAAGAAATGTTCACAGTAAGAATAAAATCCCTCATCCTAATTATTCAGTCAACCAACAACCCAGGAAGCTATGTCCTTTGGAATATTAGCTACTAATATTAGAAATACAAGGAACATTATCCTAGAACAGGGCTTCTTAATCTGAAGTCTGCAGATCTCTAAGAGTTCCATGAATAGATTTCTATAACTTGCATGGAAAATTTACATCTTTTCATTCACCCCAACTGAAATTTAGGATTTCTTTGTATTTACATGTAGGAAAGGTCCTTAGGCCTCCCTGGATAATAATGAAGATTGTTGCCCATGACACATAAATAGGGCTTATGTAACATTTTATAAGCTTACCATTCTTGATTAACAGAGAGGATAATTGAACTAGTTAATTGTTATAATTCATTGAGTTCTTTGAAAAATAACATAAAATTTAAATTAATAATTATTTTTGTATTTTTAATATGAAACTTGCTTGATATTTTTTTGGTTAGAAATATGTATGAACAGTTTTAACAGCTTAAAACCACTATAACTTTTGGACACAACAGATACATGTATGTGTGTATATGTTTTATATTCCTGTGGTAGAGCATCCCAAGCTCATATTGGTCTAATGCACCAAGTTGGACACACTATACCTTGACCCCAACATAGCAATGTCATTTTTGGTCCTCTTTGAGAACAAAGGACAACAATCAATTTTTTCTAGGCTATTACTGTCTACACTTTCCTCCCTTACCTATTTCCACATCATGGTGAATCAATTTAATTCAGTCCTTTTATCTACTCTTGAATCCCTCACACCCTTGTCCTATTACTGATCCCACCTTGCCAAATCCTTTCTCTGGATTATTCTCATCATCTGCCTCCTTTACTCTGTTTATACCATGCTCCATCTCCCACCTCTGGGTCTTTGCACTGGCTCTCCCTCTATGCCTAGTAATGTTCTTTTTCTGAACCTCCACTTCCTTATTATCCTTGACTTTCATTAAGTTTGAGATTAACCTTAGCTATTCCAGGAGGCATTTCCCAGTTCCATCCACATTACATATGCATGTATCTTTATCAGTTCATATGAGGTACATATAGAGTGGGTGGGATGGTGGTCTTAGAAGAGAAAACACTAGTAGCTAACAGAACTTAACCTCTGTTTGCCTTAATTTTCTCCTCTGTAAAATGGAGCTGGTAATTGCATCTGCTTCTCATAGTTGTTATGAGGATCAAAGAGATAATATTTGTAAAGTGTCTAGCATAGTGCCTGGAAAATAGTACTTGCTATATAAATTCTACTTATTAATATTATTACTACTACTATTATTATTTTTCTTCTTATTATGAAATTTTGGTCATCTTTCATAGGCTTTTTAAAAATCTGTATTTCCTTTATAAATTGTTTCCTTTGACCCTGGCTGCACTAGGGAGTATGCATTATTAATCTTATAGATAGGCATCAGTGCATATACTCTTTTAGCAAGGCTGAAATTAGTATGTGTTTTATTTAAGATGAATTTGGAGCACAAAATAATCTGACTCATTCACCCCCCAAAAAAACAAAATAAAAATTCATGATGATAAAATTTAAGGCAAATATTATTTTCAGGAACTACAAGGGTGGTAAGGGGAGGGTCTGGGTTCCTTTATTTCTTTTTAATGCAATTTGGATTCAATGTTGACTAAATCTATAGAAAGGCTCTTAAACCATCTACTCAATTTCTAATATCTTTCCTACCTCCATTCCCCACTTCCACCTCTACATCTCTCCCTTTCCTCTAGCAAACAAGTTTCCTTGTTTTCATTTCTATTCAACTGTCAGATAGGTAGATATTTTATACTGGATATGCTAGAAGGGATCTCAAACTCAGTATGTCCAAAAGAGAACTTATTTTATTCCTCCCCCCGCCAAATTTCCACCTCTTCCAAACTTCCTTATTGCTATTAAGAGCATTCTAAGAGCATTCTCCCAATCAACCAGGCCCTCAACTTTGTGATATCCTTGAATTTATACTTACATTCAACCCACAATCCAAACTTTCGTCATGTCTTGTCATTTCTACCTTCAATACATCTCCACTATATGTTCCCTTCTTTCTACTCCTATAGCTGTACTCTGGTGCAGGCCTTCAATGCCTAAAGGTCAGCCTATTAAAATAGCCTGTGGAATGATCTTCCTTCTCACTCCAGTCTATCCTCCAATTAACTGCCAAAGTAATTTTCCTAGACCACAGGTTGGATCAAGGCAATACTTACTCCAGTGGTTCCATATTACCTCTAGGATCAGATAAAAATGATCTTTTAGGTACTCAAACCCTTCACAAACAGACCCTCTCCTAGATTTCTTGTATTTTACTCCCCTCCATATACCAATAGTCTCATTATAATGATCTCTTTATTATTCCTTTTACATAAACAATTCATATTCATATGCAATGAATTCATATGCCATTATTTTTCTCTATTTTCTACGCCTGGAATGTTCTCCTTCTTTACTCTGCCTTGGACTTCCTTGACTTTCTTCAAGATTCAGTTCATATCCTACCTACTTTGCTAAGTCTTTCCACTTTCCCCCATGACTAGCTCTTCCTAATAATACTCTTCTTTTAATGTGTGTATATACAAATAAGTATACATGTACATGTATATACATATGCACATGCACACATATTACATATATATCATATATGCCAATCAGCCAACCTTTATTTGTATGTTGTCCCCATCAGTATAGTATCAGCTCATTGAGTTCAGGGATGATATTTTTGTCTTTCTTTATATCTTCAGGGCTTAGCATATGGCCACATATGTATTAAGTACTTCATAATCAGAGGCAGAGATGAATAATAGATAGAGCACTGGGCCTGGAATCAGGAGCACCTGAGTTCAAATCTAGCCTCAGACACTAGTTTTGTGATCTTGGGCAAGTCACTAAACCTCTGTTTGCCTCAGCTTCTTCAGCTACAAAATGGGGACAATAATAGCACCTATTCCAAAGACTCACTCAAGGATTAAAAGAGGTATTGGTAAAATACTTAGCACAACTGTCACAGAGTAGGTGTTTTTCTTTCCCACTTCCTAATAGCCATTTATCTGCTGAATGACTAATAATGCTGAATTAGTGATATTATTTTTAAAAACGATGACGGTCAGGACAATATTATCCAAGCTATTTCTATATCCTTTAACCTGGATAATATTTCTTCTTTTTATCTTAAACTAATAGCAATAGCAAAACTGCCTGATTTTGTGCCAACCACTTTAGAGTTAGTATCTATGCCCTTCAAAAATTTACTCTTTACTGAATTTCTACATTAGTCAGTTTCCTTGTTGCTCCTTCTGAATCTTTATACCTATTTTCCTTTCATCTGTCCTTATCTTTCTGGATAATCCAATTAAAGGTTCACTCCAGAGGCAAACCTTCTCTGGTTAATCCCACAGGTCTCTAGTTACCCCCATTAATCTAGATTGCAAATCTTCAGCATTCAATTTATAGTAACTCTGATAGTATTTGACTATGTCTATTTTGAAGTATAAAAATTTATGTTTATTTTGAATGCATTCATTTATATTTGTCCCTGTCTCCCCAATTTAGATTATAAACTTCCTGAGGGAAGAGATTGTGCCTCCCTCTACCTTAGTAACTAGCCAAAAGTAAGCTTTTAATCAACTTGTTTATTGAGTAAACCAGATATGATTATCTCCCAATTTTAGGCTCCCATTTGAACCTCTGCCTTTACCCAAATCACCTAAATAATCAGAATAAAAATGGGCTTTCTCTTGGTGAACCTGTGCATCTACAATGCCTTTCTTTGAAGGAACTGGCTGCTTTTCTATGCAAGAGTGAGGAGCAACTTCTGTCTTGGTGCCTGATTTACACTAAGATTTCTGAGTAGCCAGCTCTCAGTAAGTCCAACTTGGTAGCACTCCTTGATACTATCAAAGGTATATATTCCCCTCTGGTATCCCTGAGTAGTTTTAATGGAAGCTGTTGCATGTGGCCCTTTTAAATTTCCCATTGCTTGCTGAGGTGGATTCAAAGATGCAAATGCACTGTAATATGCCAAGGAATATAATGGTCTCTACAGAAGATTTGGCTGTGTCAGTCAGCAAAAGGTTCCAGCTGTGGCAGCCGTATGGAACAAAGGAAGATTTTGGCTTAATGTTGAGTACATGCTTCTGAAGTCCCAGTTCAGGCAAGAAATAAATAAAGCTATTACAAAGACCTTGACCAGATGTGTCTGCCACAGACCAAAAACGTGCTTCCCCAGAAACTTCCCTATCAACGTGGACAGTTCTTATAGTAACAGACATCTGTTCCTGATGCCTAATAGAAGGAGTGTAGTCCATAATCACAGACAAGCCCTGAGTTGACTTACTTCTTTGAACTGACTTTTCCCTAGCCGCTGTTGTTCACATTAATCTGAATACTTTCAACCATGTGTGGGTCAATGATTTATTTAACACAGGATCAGAATGCTTCTTGTATCATGGAATTGAAATTCATCCTAAAGCCAATGACTTGAAAATTTCCATTTGTTTTCCAGCAAGCAGTTGTGTGCATTCCCTTTAGATAACTTGATGATGTTATACCCTGTCACAATTTACATCTGTCCTTGACTTATATTGTTCTTGAATTTGGCCATTGATCATTGCTCTCATCTGAGTCCTTCATTACTCTAATTTGAACCATTTATAAACACATTCTTGGACAGATGACAAAAGGATTCATGATGGACAACTCCTTACTCAAAACAGCTGGTTCAATATGTAAATCAAAAGCTGTTAAAAATTGCATTGAGCTGAGAACAATTATACTAAGTTCTAGCCTGTTGTGAATTAAAATGACGGCATTTGAACTCAATAGATTTGTAATGGGAGCCATTCTTTTCAAGGATGTTGGTTCGGATGCAACCCAGGTCACTGATGAACAATAACAGCAGAGATACAGTTAATTCTGTAAAACATTAATGCTTTCAGCTATCTGATTAACAGAAGGATAACAACATCAAAAGGCAAAATTGACCATGGCTGATACCAAGGTTGACCCTTATCAGAAGGGCCAAGGACCAGAAGAACTTAGATAAATAAATGATTAGCTTAGAACCAGATTTAAGTTTTTGGAGAATTTTTGAGAGCTTTGTATAAGTAGAAAGGAATAGCTATTTTAATCTATTAATTCAAAACTGCATATGATTTTCTTTTGTCTTTCTGTTTCCAAATAGAAAATGAATTGAGATAAAAACTAACCTTAAAACTTAAAAAAAATGTATGTACCATCAATAACAACTGAGCATTGACTGTTGGTCAGCTAACCGATCTAATTTAAAATATTAGTCCATTCTTGAAAAGTGACCCTCTACAGCATGTATACTCATTGGTTGGGTGTGGATCAAATCACCCTAGAGATATCTGTATCTAGATGAGACTATTCTGTGAAATCCAGCCTTGGAGACACTGATAAAAATCAATATATGGATATTATACAATGGTGGACAATCCTGAAGCCATTGAAATCTGACTTGGGAATATGTTTTCCAATTTATTCAAGAGTTTGTTCACAGAGGATATTCTAGGAACTAACAATACTTTAGACAAAATAAAATAATTGAGGCTGCCAAGATGCTACTTACATAATTTAATTTGATTTGTTAAGGGATGGGTTGGTGAGAACTTAGCTTTTTCTCTCACCTCTTAGGAGTGGTTACATTAGAGCAAATTCAGCTTCTATAAATGAGAGATAAAACATGGGCTGCCTGAGAGACATTTTTCAAAATTAATAACCTGTTCATTTAAAAGTTAATCTCCTGTTAAACCTTCTATATCAGTAGTTACACATTCAAATAAAATTATGGTCATGGAAAGCTTTTTTAAATTAATATTGAACTTCATAATGGACTTATTAAAGTTCTAAGGTCTAGGAAAGGAAGAGAGAGACAAGAGACAAAGAGACAGAGTCAAACAGAGACAGAAAGGGACAGAGAATCTTTATTCTCAATTCTCTGAACCTCCCTTTTCCTTTAATTTCTGCCTTTCTTTCTCATTTACGTTACTTGCTATTTCACATAATTCATTCAAAACTTATTTTCAAAACATTGTACTGGGCACAAAGAAAGATACCAAATTCAGATAAGCTATGGTCCATGCCCTAATGAAACTAATAGCTTAGTATAATCATACTTAGATAGTGCATCTTAGACAAAACTACTCAGTTACAGTGCCTTGGACATGGCTAATCAAGTATCCTTTTCAAATAACTGAATTCCTGCTTTCCTTCACTCTTCAAGGATGAATTCTTGATATTTCTCCATTTCTTTGCCTGCTGCCAAAACCAATACTCAATCTCAAAAGTATATCTTCTAAAGCACTCATTGCAAAAGCACTGGTGGTCAGCTTATTAAAACATTTTATTTATAGCAGCTCTTTTTGTGGTGACAATGAATTGCAAACTGAGGGGATACCTATCAACCGGAAAATGGTTGAACAAGATATGGCATATAAATGTGATGGTGTTCTAAGAAATGATGAAGGGGATAGTTTCAGAAAAATATGGGAAGATCCATATAAACTGATACAAAGTGAAGTAAGAACAACACAGTAATATCAATATTATAATCAAGATCAACTGTTAAAGATTCAGTAATTTATCAGTTCAATAATTCAGCACAATTCTAAAGGACTCATGCTATAAAATGCTATATTTGGTGGAATCAGAGTGCAGACTGAAGTTTTTTTCTTTATTTTCCTTGATTTTTTTAAAAAAATGGCTAATACAGTCTTTTGCCTGACTGACTCTCCCTCTCTTCATGTATTATAATGTATATGTGTATTTATGTACATATCTATATAATGGGTATCATGCTTTTTGCCTCCTCAGTGGGGGGAGAAGGTAGAGAGAGGAAGAAAATTTGAAAATGAAAATGAAAGTAAAATTTAAATTAAAAAAAAGATTTAAAAAAAGGGGGCAGCTAGGTGGTGCAGTGAACAGAGCACTGGCCTTGAAGTCAGGAGGACCTGAGTTCAAATCCATTCTCAGACACTTAACACTTACTAGTTGTGTGACCTTTGGCAAGTCACTTAACCCCAACTGCTCTGCTTCCCCCCTCCAAAAAGCAAACTAATAATAATAATAATAAAAATTAAAAAAAATTAACAGAAAGAAGGCATAGTATTAAGGGTATCAGGGAAATGTCTTTAATCTCATATATTAATGGGGATCTGTACTAAACAAAGATGCTATCAGCTTGCTACTGGAAGAATCATGATGACATAAAGTTCCTTGAAAGGACTATGGAGCATGTGTGTACATTCTGTAACTGGTTCTAGTTTGCTAAACATTTGTTTGGGAGAAACCTTGGTTGTATAGCTAGAATTGTTGGTGTTTTAAAGTCCAGTTTTTTTCTTCATTCTTATACTTCCCTCACAGTGTTTGGTAAGAGTGTACTGCTTTAGGGCTTTCTTCCTCTATGAGGCCATATTGAGCCCTAGGTCTCTGACTCTTGTTATTTGTTCTTTTCATTCTTGGGAAGGGAGTTGAGTCTACAACTAGTCAAGAATGAGAACCATAGGAATCTGGGAGTTAGACTCTAGAAGAAATCTGGCAGTCAGAGCACTGTCAATGCCCTAAGGAACAAGGAGTGACCTTAAGGACTTTAGCCTAACAGGAACACTAACTTGATAGTATACCATTTATGAATATTAACATGATGGGAGCAGTTTTTCATAGAAACTGAGTTAAGACTAAAGCCTACTCTTACAGAGACCAAGGTAAGGAAGAAATAGCAGCTGATGCTTGCACATTTGTTCTTTGAAGTAAATATCCCTCTCTATACATTGACTGATTGTACGTGGTAAATGTAACTTGGGTGGTAATCAGTGGGGCCCTGAAAAAGGAAGATCAATCTTATAAAAGAAAGAAGAGGAATGTCTACAAACCCCTCATGCTGAGAGGAGATATAGCCTGTCTGGCCTTGGGAAATGGAGACAATGAAAACATGATACACAAGAATACTGCAGCTCACAAATAATAAAAGAGGTGCAAATTAAAATAACCCTGAGGTTTTTTAATCTCCTATTCAACAAATTGTTAAAGAGATCAAAAATGGGAATAATCAATGTTAGATGGGCAGTGCAAAGACAAGCAAACTAGTACATTGTTGGTGGAGCTATGAATCATTCTGTAAAACAGTTTGAAATTAAGCAAATAAGCTGACTAAAATTTTCACACCCACTGACCCAAAGATTCCACTAATAAGCTCATACACCAAGAAAGTTCATTGATAAGAAGAAAGCCTCTATATACAACAAAGTATTGATAGTAATGCTTTTGTGGTAGCAAAAAAATGGAAGCAGAGTAGATGCCCATAGAGTGGGAAATGCCTAAGCAAATCATGGTATATGAATGTAATGGGATATTGACATTCTACTGTAAGAAATTATAAATTCGATGAATACAGAGAATCATACAAAGATTTTCATGATCCAATGGCAGAGGGAAATAAGCAGAGTCAAGAAAATAATACACAAAATGACTACAATAATGTATATGGAAAAAATGACCACAAAACAATCAAAAGTAGATATCACAAAGTTACAGGAGGAAGAATGACTCCAAAGAAGAGATTTGAGAAGATACTCTTCATCTTTGCAAGGCAAGGAGGTATATCAGTATGGCATGGCACTTTTCTTTTTAAAAAAGTATATTTATTATATAGAATAACTCCAGGAAGGGGAAGGGGAGAGATAAAAGGAAAAATTCTGGTGATATGAGGTAAAATATATCAATAATTATTTTTAAACCATAAAATAATAGCTGGTTTTCAGGGGCAGCTAGGTGGCATAGTGAATAGAGCACTGGCCCTGGAGTCAGGGGGACCTGATTTCAAATCCAGCCTCAGACACTTAACACTTATTAGCCATGTGACCTTGGGCAAGTCATTTAACCCCAATTACCCCTCCAAAAAGCAAAAAAAAAAAAATTATAGCTGGTTTTCATCTAATGTTATGAAGTTTGCAAAGTATTTTATATAACTTCTCTCAATTCTGCCTCATAAAAACTTTGTAAGCTAGTGTAATATAATATCAAGCAAAGGCAACTTCCCAGGTTCAAAATACCAGCATAGGTGCTCTCTATTTTATTCAGTAACAAACCCAGAACAGAGAAGATCAAAACATGACATCATTCAAAATACAGCATTTACTAAGTGTGATTAAATAATCTCCAAGGCCTACCCCACCCCAGGACTTTCCAATCATTCAATCAATTACAAAGTCTCTGTTCCAAATACTTCTCCACCCCTAGGCTATACCTTAATTAAGTCCACCACAAAGCCCCTCTTCTCAAATGGAGATTAGTTTCCAAACATAAGTAAAATACATTCATTTGCTCAACCATAGAACACAAAAAGGTCAAAAGTTCCCCACCCCTGGATCACAATTGAATCTACCCCAGAGTTACATCAAGTTTAAACACAGCACTTAATACCCAAATGGAGGTCTTTTCTTCATCTTGACACGGCAAGTTCTCAGCAATCTTAGTTCCTGGAGAGACAAGGCTTAGCAAGGCCATAAGATACATTGCCAGTCCCTTCATGAATTTATCCTCTGTCTGTAGAACAGTCCTAGAACCCCTGAACACATTAGCAAAGCCCTCTCCCAGGATTTCTGTAAACATACAACAAGAAAATCCTTCTTCAGGGCTTCTGAACCAACAGAAAGGCTCCCAGACCCCTGCAACAACAGCACTGTCCTTCACCAGTGGACAGTATTCATTCTGTCTGCCGGACAGTCTCCAGACCCCTGCAACAACAGTACTGTCCCTCACCAGTGGACAGTATTCACTCTCAGTACTGTCCCTCACCAGTGGACAGTATTCACTCTCTGTCTGCAGGACAGTCTCAGGCCTTCTTAACCAAATGCCAGGTTCCAGGACTTCTTCAACAGGACAGTCTTTCACCAGTGGACAAATCTGGCAAAATAACATCAAAGCAGACAGACAAAGTACCAGCAAAACAGCCATGTCTCCTCAGTCCTTGGCAGCTCAGGGGGCAGGTCTCAAAAGTCCAGGGCAATTCAAAGCGGCCACCAGCAATCTCTTAGTCTCTCCCTCTCCACGAGGTGCTGCTTCCAAAAAGAACTTCCGCCTCTCTCTTGTCTCTCCAAATCTACATCACCAGCTCCTCCCACTTCAGGACTTTCTTTTCACATCAACAAGCCCATCCCACAGGTGGGATTAACAAACTCTGGGTTTTAATACAATCAATTTGAAAACCAAGCCAATACAGGGGAATCTTTAATTGCCATTACTATCACAGCTAGGAACTATCAAGTAATTTTACTCCCATTTAAGAGGTGAGAAAACTGAGGCTTAGAAAGGTTGAGTAATTCATTCCTGGTCATAGAGCTAGTAAGTGTCAGAGATGATACGTAAGCCCAGGTCTTTTTGACTTTCTTTTAAGTGGATCACTCTATCCATTATACAATACTTTCTGAAAAAAAAAATCCCATGGTAAACATATTAGATAGCTACAAAATACAATAATATGTGAGGCATTGTAGCAGCAAGCATCCCGGCGTCCTCAGGGTTTGCCACCCATACAGGTTCTTGGATCTGCTTTGTTAAAGGAAAGCAACTCAAAATGGGTTAACAAGCTTACTTTAATCAGTCAGACATATATCGTTTACCTTGTTTAGGAGAAAAGGTCAGCACCCCGAACCTCAAAGCATACAGGCAGAATTATCAAGACAGAAACATCAAGTAGACAGCTTTCCAAACTGTCCAACCATTACATCCATACCCAGTCAACGTCTGGGTTTCCACATTCTGGGTTTTTCAAAGCCGGGGGACTCTCAAGAACAGCTCCCCAGAATTCAGATCAAATCACAGAACACTTTTCAAAGTGAGTCCCAAAACAAAGCTACACATCAGGGCTTATATAGCCTTCTCCTGGCTCAGAGAATGTAACAGCCTTATTGACTCACTGGCCAATCAAGAAGTATCTACTGAAAAACAAGCCTCCCCCACCCCAGGCTTCAGGTGCACTTTAGCTTAGGGGCAGGGAAGATCTTTAAAATTTACATTCTTATTACAGGCATGTATGAGAAGTTCATTACAAATTAGAGGGTAAGAACAAATCTGAACTGATTTGCCCTTTTTCACCAAGTTTTACAGGTGCTGGAGTGAAATTGGTAGCAGTGAAAGAGCAATGAAATGACTGGCTGCCAGAGAGATGAAAAGTTGGCCATAGTCACTCTCTGTGCTTAGCCATTGTTCTGAACAATCAAGCTAAGCAGTAGAAGCCTCATGCTCAGTAGGAGAGACTAGAGGAGAGAGCCTGGATCTACTATACTCTAATAGGCAAGGGACAAGGCAGTGGGGGATAGCGGATCAAGTGTTGGATTTGGAGTTGGGAAGATGTGAGTTCATATTCTGACTCAGACACTTATTGGTGTGATCCTGCTCATCTGCAAAGTGAGGGGGCTAGATAGTCTCTAAAGTCCACTAATGTTCTAAATCTATGTTCCTCTGACCCTTGGAAGGCAGCCATTCTCAAGTGGAGGGCTGCTTGGGTTTTATTTTCTTAAATGACTGTTCTCCAAAATATGCAGACCAAAGAATGTGCCTGAGAAAACTTTCTTTTACTATCAGAAAAAAAAAATGTGCTAAACTTTGTAGCTGTGTGACATATCCTGCCCGAAAATTCCTGAATCTCTAAGCAATGAGAAATCAATGGTTATGTTCCCAATGAGAACTCATCAGCACTTTTTGACTCATTTGAATTGGGAGCAGGAGGTATAATTTGAGTTCAGGCATATCCTACTCAACTGGATTTCCCAATAGCATATTGAATTGTATAGGTACCCCTGCATCCTTGCTTCCAGTCAGCTCATTCCCCCTCAACCTATGTTAAGCACCTACTATGTGCATCACACACTCCTATAGGTGCTTCTGCGTACCCCAAGTTGATTCTGGAGACCCTCTCTGTGGTTTGGGAGCCAATGGGATAAGCCTAAAGGTGATCACAGATTACTGCTTTAGGCTCTCAGAATCTCTGTTATCTTAAGCTGAGGCGAAAATAGTAAATCTTCTCAAAAAAAAAAGAAAGAAAAGAAAAAGAAAGCACATTCCAAAGATGTTCTGAGAGATACCCAACTCATCTGGGCAGAGAAACATAGAACAGAATGATTGCTCAGCTGCAGTTAATGGCCTGAACGCCTACACTCAGATGTAGAGCCAGCACTGTGCTCCTTCCCCAGCTTCCTTTCATAATTACAACAGTTTTAGCTTCTCCATGTTGACAGCAGTTCACAGGCCGATTCCAACCCCTATTCATGTCTGCTATTCCCCTGTCCTCTGAAATGCCTTCAAGAAAGAGGAAGAAAGTACTGGGGGAGTGTCTCTCTCAGCACCACGGCTGCATTACCCTACAGATATAGCTCCTCAACTGTCACCTTTCCCCCTTGCACCTGCAGGCCTGGTGGGAAGCAGACTTGGACTAAATATCTATCCCCGGCTGCATTACTGTGAACTTCTCGGACAAATATTGTATTTCTCTTCTAATTATCATCACAGGAGTCCCCATTCTTGGTCTGGCCCTGGTCATTTAGTTATATTTATGCTACTGCCACGTACAAATAGATAATAATGAAGACTGATGCAACCCAAGGTCAGCTGTAGACTGTAATTAGGGCAAGCCTAATGCAGTTACCAGAACCAGCAGTATGTAAAAAGCATACTCAGGTTAGACACACACAAAAAAAGAAAGAAAGAAATCCCTGAACTTTTCATATTCCCAAAGCTCTGTTTTATACGTGGAAATGCTTGGAATGGCTTTGTACCTGGACATGTGCTGTTTGCATTCCCTTCACTCCAACCCCCCCATTTTTATTTTACTTTATTTTGCTTTTCAATCTCTGCTTCATTGGCTGTCACTACTTTAAAAACTTTCCTATTTTGTTTCACAATGTGGTGAGGTAATAAGTAGTGAAGTGGATGACAGAGTAAATCTGAAGAAGGCAGATCCCCTTGTCTCTTTTTCTAGTGAGTAAGCCAGTGCAAATACACATGGTCCACTCAGTCTGGATGGCCTTAGGCCCCAGACCCAGGATTTATAGGCCCCAAACCATCCTTTGCATTGCACCCCATCATCCACTCTGGCTGTTTCTTCGCCATTAGCCCTACCAATATAAACTTACTCCACCCTATGCTATATCATTTTGCCGTGGGCAGAATAATCAAATCAATAATATCATTAATTCTTGAAAAAGTGTGTCAATTGATTTCCCTCTGGCTCCCCTAAGTGTTCCTGTGACTTCCCAAACTGAAATCTTTTCCTGGTCACAATTTCCTAATATGCTTTGTCTTACTTATATGAGTGAGACTGTCTTTACTTTTGTAATTGCATCCTCATTCAGTGCTTAGCTTGGTGACTTGTATATAGTAAATACTTAATATTTTTTTTATTTATTAATTTATTCAAGGACTTAACTGAATATTCAACTTTCTTCTAAATGGAATTCTCCTACGCTAAGTTTACCCTTAATTGTAACCAATGGAGGAAATTAACCTACTAAATTAAAATTTAAACTACTAAAATAATACTCTACATAAAAGAGTGTTTCAAGGAGGAAGATCTTATGAAAATCAAAATTCCCCTGTAGCCAAATTGGTCGTGATACCTGAAGGAAAATTAGAAATTATTTTCCTCTATGTTGGAAAAGTAGATTATTTTAGAAGAAGATGAGAAAGTTAACTCTCTCCTATATTAAATGCTGAACATTAGTTAGACTAGGCTCAAAGAACTGTGAATGATTATTAATGAATGAATAAAATATTTCCATTTTAAGAAATTAATGATTAAGTAAAGAAATTATTAAGTAGGTATAGAGAGCATAAATGCAAGAATGATATAGCAGAAAAGGTTTTCAATATCACATTTATATAATGCCATCTAGAGACCATGTACTATTTTAGTTCATATTTTAAATATTCATTAAGCAGAAAATAAGGTGGAGAGGAGAACAGTTTGTTAAAATTCACAGTGATTCTATATAGACTTCTAACTGGCACAATGGATAGAATGCTGAACCTGGTGTGAAGAAGACCTGAGTTCAAATTTGGCCTCAGATACTTATTAGTTCTGTCTCAGTTTCATCTTCAACAAAATAAAGATGATAACACCTACCTTTCAGGGCTGCTGTGAAGATTGAATAAAGTAGTATTTGTAAACAGCTTTGCAGACTTTAAAGTGCTAGCTCTTAAATTCTAGGTATTATTATTTTAGAACAGCTTCAGATTCCTATTGCCATATACCCACATTTTCTTTTCTTTCCTGGTAGGTAGCATAGGCAATGATTTTTTTCAAGAAAAAAATCTCTTAAAAGGGAAAATCTTTTTTTTGTTATAGAAGTAGAGGGAAAAGGAGGGAGAGAAGGAATTCGAATATTTTTCATGAACAGAAAAGCACCAGTAATCTATCCCCTTCTACCAAAAAAAAGTCTTCCTATAGGCTAAGGAGAATTATTTATTTCATCTAGGTTATACATAAGGTGTTAGGTAGTATTCCAAAAGGGAGTTTTAGACAGCATGGTGTAGAGGAAAGCAAGCTAGGCTTGGGTTCAGGAGACTCTGGGGTTTGAATGTGGAAGCCTATGGTCTGACCTTCTCTGAGTCTTAGCTCTTTCATTTATAAAATGAGTGTAATGTATGTACTACTCATTGTATGTATAAAACTTTTAAAAGCTCAAGGTATTATGGAAATATGAATTATCTTTTCTTATATTCTTAGATAAGTTCATCCCTCAATTTCCAATTATTTAATGTTCCAAAATAAACCTGTGTTCCTACTTCTTAAGTTATATCTAGATTGCCATTTGCAAAAGAAAAAGAGTAGAGTCAAAGGTTCAAAGTTCCAAGAGCTAGTTTTTTTCCATCTGGCATTTTATTATGCCTGGCTGTCAGTTCCTAAGTATAAGGAATTCCTAGCCAATTATGATATCTCTTAAACTCCAATGCTCCATAACCTCTTTTCTACCCATCTGACCCTCTGCTATCCACAAAGTTCACTTTGTCCATCAACTGCCATCGTTCCATGTCCTAGGTGAGCTAGAGTATGAGCAGTGGAGGCAGCCAATGGCCATCTGGGAGTCATTCAAATATCTAGTATTAAGAGGTTAAGCTGCCACATTTTACTCAAGCTGTTAAACTTCCATCTACCATTTTAATTAGATTTCCTGATGAGAGTCCACCAGCACAGGGGACAGATGGTCTTAAAATAAAAGGAATTGAGGACAAAAAAAAATTTGGAGAGAGCATAAACACAGGGGTAATTTGCACTGTTAAAAATGAAGTTTGTGTGTTTTGGACTATTTCCTTCTTTTCCATTAAAATAAACCAAGATGAACCTTTGACTCCAACAGAGCTGCACTCTCCTGCAGAGAGAAGAGAGAACCCAGAGAGTATCATTTTCAGGATTGTACACAATGACACTGAAAGTGAGAGACAAAACAAAGGGCATGTCCTGTTAAACTTGAAGGTTATTCTCCAGAACTTGGTCCAAGAATATCCTTGACACTTCAGGAGAAATCTCGGGTTCTATGAGGAAACTGTCAGGAAGAATTGTGTTGGAGAAAGGAAATGGAAATGTAGGCTCATTCTGATGGGTGGGGTCAGTCACTAGGCCTGTAAGAAGGGAAACTTCATTTCCAATTCATTGGCGCAAGACAAAATTGGACCATCTTAAACTCAAACCCTTCTTTTTATACCTCTGTAAGACAAAAAAAAACCCAAAAAACATAAAAATCCCTCTATGAACCCTAAGTCACAAGATATATTTCTAAAGTATTAATCTTGCTCATCTAGCCACATTGGTCCCATCCATCAGTACTATCATGATGTTGGCTTTCACACGGAGGATACATCTTGTCTTTCACGACACATGATGAATCCCAGATGTTCAGATTAAATAATGGTGCTACCCTGAAGACGTAGCCGCCCATAGCAGCAAAGTAAATAGGCAAGATGAGCATCCCAAGGTCTGCAAGTGATCCTGGTTATCATGACTGTGAAGAACATTCTACAGAAGAACAAAATGCGGTCAGTTGGGGAGAGGAAAATAAGACAGTATGACCTGGTGTTAGAACAAAACGCACGTATTCCAACATAGAACGTGGGTGGGAAAAAATCTACGAGATTTCTAGCATTACTCCCTTATTTAGAACTTAAATTCCTTACTGGTCTTAGGAAAGCAACAGTGGTCTGACTATAATGTTAAAGTTTATAGAAATGGAAGATATTCTTGGAAATTAAAGCAGCATTACGTAGTAAATATAATAATGAGCATGGGCTTGGGAAGACTTGGGAAAATACTAATTATGTAACCTGGGGCAGGTTAGTTAATTTTTTATTAATTAGACAAATCCCTAGGATTTCAAGGATTAGTAGTAATCTGCAGTGGTAGAAGGAGTTACTATGCCAATTAAATTATAGATTCTTCAAGTATAAAATGGAGAATTAAAGTAATTTATCCTTTTTAGTTTAAAGATTAATTACATGTTATTTCATCTAGCACATGGGATTCCCTTTTGTAATTAAAATTGGAAAGTGAACTTCATATTTTATAGTTTGGTTACACAAACATACACACATATGTTTGTGTGTTCAATTGTTTCCAATTCTTCATGACCTCATTTAGTATTTTCTTTCACTGATGAGGAAGCTGATACAAACAAGGTTATGTGGCTTGCCCAGGGTCACACAGCTAGTAAGTGGCTGAGGTCAAATTTGAATTCATGAAGAGGAGTCTTCCTGACTTCAGGCTCAGCACTCTATCCATTGCACCACTTAGTTGTCCCCAACACACACACATTTATACACACAAATCTATTTACGTATGACTTTCTTGAAAAGCCAAGATTAAGTGAAATTGTAGCTAACATTCTACTTGATAGAGCATGGCCCAGAAATGGGGTCTTGCAGAACAAGGAAAACAGAACAAAATTTAAACACATACTGGTAGGATACTAGTTATTCAGTTTTAGCCCTACACCCTTTCATGACTCTCCACTAAAGCCACAAATTAATTTTCCATCAACCTGGCTTGTGTCCTTGAAAACAACCTGCAAACACAGGTGGAAGGCCCCTTTCATACATGCCAAAGAAAGAGATAAAAATAGCATGCACTGCCATCAAAAACATGTTAAAATAATATTTTCCCCATATGCTAAGCCAGGTCCATACTGTAAGTATATTAACAGGTTTCAACATTTGTGCTTGATGAACTAGACACCACAAGCAATTAATTAACTTGAACATGACAGAAGTCAATTGGGTGTCTCTCTGCTACACATTAATCAAAGCCAAGAGCTGAGTGTGCACCTTGTATATCACTCAGACTTGTGGGTCATCAGATGTTGTTGGCACAGGGCCTATTTTTACCTAAATGTCTACAGCAGGTTTGACGTGATGAACAGTTCTATCAAAGGGGACTCTATCATCCAGGTTGTATTCCAACACAGCTAATGTCAGTGGACACCATGTGTACTCAATTTGCTGCCTCTGTATCTTGCATTGTATTTTTCCCTTTAAAGTCACCTTATGAACAAGGGCAATTCAGACTGAAAGGCCAATTTCCCCTGAAGTCAAAAAGGGTAGAAGAACTGTCTTTTTAGTTAAGTTGAGCAAGTTATAAAAATTATTTCTCTTAAAAAATGTTCTCAAAAAGATGTAATGGGGTTAATAAGAACTAAAAAGAGGTGGGACACTTGGAATTGGCTAGTGATTGATGGTGGGTTTCCTATGGTTTTAATCTTGCTTTTAAATTACAATAAATACTATTTAAGTATAAAATTTGTTATAAAAGATGCTTATTGTTATTTTTAAAAATAAATAGAGAAAATTAGTTTATCACCTGAAAATAAGATTGTATAATGAAGAAATAAAAAGTTTCTGGCTATAGCTGAAGTGTTTCTTTGGGTCTTTGTGGTCCCAATTTTCATCACAGTTGTTCTTTGTTGCAGACTGCCTTTTGTCCACCAAAACTGTCCCTTAGGGTGATAACAAAAACAAAAAAAAAAAAGAGAGAGAGAGAGAGAAAAAAGTCTGAGCTTGACCTGTTTTGAGAACACACTAGTTAATAAAATCCAGGACATTTTTGTTTACTTGGATTTGTTGTTGTTGTTGTTGTTGTTGTGTTGTTTTATCATTGTCTGGTACCTTCTGTCACCTCTGAAGGCCCTGTCATATTCTAGCACACTTCTACTTCAAATAGATAAAAATGAAGAGTCCCTCCTTGCCCCCCAACACATACAAACAAGGACAAATCCCATTATTTGAATCCTATGGAAAGAAATTCTGAATCTTTTCAATATCACTTGCAAAGACTGTAGAGTTTGAAATCTTAAAACCACTTACTGATCAAAAGATTATTGGCATCAGATCCTGGTCCTAATTGGTAATGTTGGGGTGTATTTAGAAATAACTGTCCTTATTGGCTGCAGGATGTCTTGGAATCTCAGTGTTTCTAACCTGTATCAAAACTTCCTGTATATTAGCTTACATTAGGATGGGATCACACTTTTTCATTAGGGGGCATTACACCACCGTAGGAAATGTATGTCTCTTTGGTGCCAGTGTTCCATCCTCTACCCTTTCCACTGCTATTGAAGTTACAGTTGCAAACTGCTTTCTCTTCTTTGTATTTGTAGTGTCCTCCCTTTTCCTTTTCTTCCTCCTCACTTTAGTTAGTTATCTCTCTTCATTAACATAATAAACCTAGGACCTTCAGGCTTCTCTCTGCTACAATAATAATCACTACATTTGAATGTTTTATACCTATTATCTAAAGCAACACAAGTGATTGAATGAACATAAGGATGCATTGATAATTATGAAGAAGAAAGGTAAGGTGTTGGCCTTTCAGGTCCTAAGGGACCTATTCTTCCAATAGTTGAACCATTGTAGTTGAGAATTCTTAGCAATTTGTCTCATTTCCAAAGTGGAAAAAAAATGCTGAAATATTCTGGGCAAAGAAATATTCTAAGTAAGAAACTTAATGCAACATCATCATCAAATGTAGATTAAACTTTGTTATAGAAAATTCAGCAATATGAAGTCAAAGAGTTGCTATGGGGATAATAGAGTCATTGGATTCCATTAGGAAATGTACAAGGAAACATTGAAAGGGCTTTTGGGTAATAATTCTCTGTCAAGCTGTAGAATGTTCTTGGAGGGGAGATCAACACTTGAGTGTCTTATTTTGGTGATAAAACATTTTGCCACTAAGGTTTCCTTAACTTTTAACAATTTAAACTATACTTGGGAAATAATTCCTTTTAATAAACTTTGGAAATACAGAAAATTTAGTCACCTATCCAGACGTGTTATCTACTTGGATAACACCAAATTATTATATATTTGGAAATATCCAAATTGAAAATTTCCATCAAAATAATTGCTAATATATGAATAGTTTGAAGAGTGAGACATCGTTGGATTTGTAAATTCCAGAACCAAAAAAGTCAGCAGATTTCTGTTGCTTTCAATTTGCTGCTTTAGAGAATCAGCATGTGATACATTATAAGCATCACCTGGTAAGGTATTATGTCTAATTCAAGACATACATGTACATACATCCTAACTTGAATGATTACATGAAGATTGATTCAAAGAAGGCCACTGTTACATCTGAGTCAATGAAAGGCTTTTTTTCATACCTCCATAGTTTTGTGAAGATTTACACAAGAGTGTGTTAGAGCCAGCTTGAACTAGCTTGCAAGATCCAAATGTTAAATTTTCATTGTGAGCAATTACACCTCAGAAATCTGAAAATAGTACAAATCAGGGTTTTGTTGATTGTTTAGACTTAAGAAAGTCATAGAGAAAATGTTAATAATGTACGTTAAACTTTAAAATGTGTCATGTTTTCAGGGAGCCAGGCTGTTAAACATTTACTAGCATACCTCTTGCACATATCTAAATCTACATATATCATCTATATCTATGCACACACACGTGCATGCACACTCCCATCCTCAGAAGGAGCTCCCAAACTGGTGAAATCATGGATCAATTTATCAGTGAACAGGAATTTCTAGGCACCTACTATATATCACTGTGTGACTCACTATGGAACATCATGAAACAGACTATGCCCTCAAGGGCCTTACATGCAATGGGAGAAGATACATTTATATAGATGAGAGTAAGTAAAACAAGATCATTGTAGACATATATGTATCTGCATGTACACATACACACATATAAATATGTGTCACTAATAAATTAAAACTAACAATTTACATGTAATCAACATGGAAGGCTTATGCTAGCAAAAGTATATTAATATTATTAATCATTTTCTGAATGTTTTAGCTCAGATTATAGTTAATTAATAATAGTTAATTAATTTTCTATTAAATTTATATACAAATATATTATTATTAATATATAAAGATATATTTATATATTATATAAATTTATATATGAATATATAATATATAATTTATATTAATATAAATTAATAAACAGTTAATTAAAATTAAATTAAAGCTCAGTCTATTAAGCTCAGATTCAAAGAATTCATCTACATACAAATGTTCCTGAATCTCCTAGGCATTAGTTCTCAAAAAAATTACCTTATATTTAATTAAATATATATAAACATGCAATATTATATATATATATATATGATGTATATGTAAATATATGTAATCTCTCTCCCCACATAGTAAGTAAGGCTCTTGGGGTCAGAGAGGATTTCATAATGTTCCATAGTAAGTAGCACAGTGACTTATGTATACTCAGTACCTAAAAATTCCTGTCGATTGGTGAATTGATCAATGAATTCATCAGTTTGGGACCTTCTTCCTCTGATACAGATCATGAATTCACAACATTCCAATAGTCTCCCATGAATCTCCAGGGATGATGATGACAATGATGATGATAAAATAGCCGTACAACAGAAAGGCCAATGGATTCAAAGACAAAGAACCTGGGCTTGAATTCTGGCTATGTCACTTTCTGACATGATCTTTTTCTTTTTTAAGCAATCAGGGTTAAATAACTTGCTCAAGGTTACACGGCTAATTATTTCTGGGTGTGGTGCTGAGTATCTGAGGCCAGATTTGATCCAGGTCATCCTGACACTGGAGCCGGTGCTCTTACTCGCTGAGCCACCTGGCCGCCCCTCTGACATGATTTTCAGCAAGTCCAAGGGGCTGGACTGGATAATGTCTAGGATTACTATTAGATTCTAAATAAAAGATCACCCCTCAGTCAATGAAACTCAGTAGACTTAGCTGAACCAGGCATCAGATAACAACCATTCAATCCACCACCAAAGCTATGCTTGAGGGATTCTGAACTCTGTGTGCATGTGCATATGCAAGTGTGTGTGTGTGTGTGTGAGTGTGTGTGTACTAGTGTGCGTGTCACAGACCCCCTTGATATTTCTGGTGAAGCCTCTAGACCTCTTTTCAGAATGATGTTTTTCAATGCATAAAATACATAAAATTACAAAAGAAACTGATGATATTGAAATATAAATATGTATATATATGCATATATGTGTCTAGATGTGTATATATGCATATGTGTATCTTATATGCATATGTGTGCATAGTAGTTAAATATCAACAAATTAATGGACTCTAGTATGAGAACCCTGGCCATGCTTGAAACATGTTATAGCTTAGTAGTAACAGACATAGCTTGAGCTCTCCTGTTAAAGATTTCTAAAACTAAGGATATAAAACCCTGTGTGCTACAAAATTGTTTTAAATTAGAATTTTAATGGACACTTTATATGTGCACAATATACTGAACCTCATATGTCATTTTACCTATTATAATACATACATTTATATATACATACAAAATGTATATATTGATCATATAAAGTTATTTATATTATATATAATATATGTATGTATATCTATATAAATTATATATGTATGTTTGTTCAGTGTGTGTGTATCTCTTCATGTGTGTGTGTTTGTACAAGAAGTCTTTGACAGACCCATTCCTTGTAGGATTACTTGACAACATTCAAAACAATACAGGAATTTGTCATCTTCCTTTCCCATTTATATATTTTGCTTTTTGGAGGGCAATTGGGGTTAAGTGACTTGCCAAAGTCATAGGCTAGTTTTTGTGTTAAATGTTTGAGACCAGATTTGAACTCAGGTCCTCCTGACTCCAGGGTCAGTGCTGTATTCACTGTGCCACCTAGCTACCCCCCATTTTAATTTTTTTTTTAATGTCTCATTGAGTCATTGTTTTCTGTTGGACTCATGTTAAGGTTCAGAGTCCAATTCCTGGGTAAGGTTTACCACTATCTATTCTAAGCTATTCATTTTACCTATTCTTTCTAGCTTCCCTAGCTTTTATTTCACTTTATACTACATTTTATATGCCTTTTAAAATTTCTCTCACATATTCTTCTAGTACTTATGGCCAGGTTATTCTTTTCTCTCTGAGGTTCTATTTGTAATTATTCATAAGTGCTCTTCTTCCTAGTTTACCTTCTGGACTTGTCTCAGCTCACAGTATTTCTTCCTTGTTTTTGGCATTTTCTTCTGTTACTCATATCTCCAGTTTCAGTTTCTGTATTAGGACTTTATGCCTGGGCCAGATATAGTTCCCTACTCTACTTTGGGGTGGTGTGGGTAGACCCTGCTTTGTTCAAGATGCTGTGGTTAACATAAGGCCTGGTTTTCAGTAGGAATGTCTGAATTTTAAAGTTGATTAATGTATTTCAATTTATTTGAGTTCCTTTGTAATCCTGTGTATTTTAGTTTATGCATTTAAAACATCATTCTAAGAAGGGGTCCATAGGCTTCACCAGAATAACAAATGGGTCCAGGACACAAAATAGGTTAAGAACCCCTAAAATATGGGTTTGGGGATACGCTCAATGGCTATTGTTTGATGCTGGCCCAGATAAATGTGTCCAGTCTTATCAACAGAGAATTGATCATCCATTTAGATTTGGATAGGATTCTAGACATTATTTAGTCCTTCTCCTTCATTAGACATAAGGTAGCCAAAACTCCACATGGACTTGCTCAAGATCACATTAGTAAGAAGCAAAAACAGGATTCAAGGAAAGGTTCTTTGTCTTCAAATCCATCACTCTTTCTACTTTACCATAATTCATTTGGGGATGGGGGATGAGGAAGGAGAGGGAGAGTCCTGGAAACTTAAGAAATTTAGTGCAGGGGTGGCTAGGTGGCACACTGAATAGAGCACCAGCCCTGGAGTCAGGAGGATCAGAGTTCAAATCCGGCCTCAGACACTTATCACAAAAACTAGCAATGTGACCTTAGGCAAGTCACTCAACCCCAACTGCCCTCCAAAAAAAATAAAAAATAAATAAATTTAGTGCAGTATGGTGATATCATAATCAAAGGAGCCCTCAAACTCATGGAATCAGGATCAGTAAACTAATTTTAAAAAATTTATTAGGCATTTATTACATAAAATTATGTAGGAGAAAATGAAACAGACTCAGACCTCAAGAGCCTGGGGGATATGATATGTACATATATAAGCATATGCAAAGTCTAATTGTTTGGGGGGGGGCAGTCACTGGCATCTTAGGGAATCAAGAAGGCTTCAAGCAGATTTGCAAAAAAAAGAAGAAAAAAATTTAAGGTATGAAAAATAAAAAATAAGTGAGCTGAAAGATAAAGGAGAAAATAAAAGTATCATTGAATTATCTGAAAATTACCAAAAAAAAATTCTTAGATACCATATTTCAAGAAATCGTAAATTAAAATAGTCCACATCTATTAGAACAAAAAGAAAATAGAAAGAATTCACTTGTTCCAAGGTAGATTGTAGAATATAATATGCCCAAAGACAAAAGATAAAGGCAGCTTACAACCAGGAATAACTTAAACAGCAAAACGGACTACAGTCTTATGGGGGTATGGGCACGGTGGGGAGGAGAAGCAAACTTTAATGGAATAGAGGACTTTTAAGAAACGCACTTGAAATGTAAAGATTCACTCAGAGTTAAAAATAAAGGGCTGAATTACATCTATTAAGCTTCAGGTGAATCTTACACACACACACACACACACACACACACACACACACACACAAACTTTGTAGTAGGGAATAGAGATCTTGTAAACAAATGTAGAGGAGATGAGCCAATATGGTACAGTAGGAGGTAGAGCACAGTCTGGCTCTCCAGGAAAATTTCTCTACAAAGGAGATAAAACAAAAACACATTAGGTTTTGATCTGGAAATACAAGGAAAATCAGTTAGTCATTTTCCCAACCTATTTTGGCATAAGAAAGCAAAGTCCTGCAGACAATGTAGCCAGAGCCTAGCCAAGAAGGTGTCTTACTGATACTTGTAGAACAGGGCATGGGGCTTAATAGTAGGTCAAGAAGAGATCCTAAATCCAACATAGAGGGAACTATTTCTGTGCAGGGAGAAGAGAAGAAACAGTGGTCATCTGGCAGTTCTATAAGCTTAATCGAGAGCTACATAGGAGATCCAGTACAGAATGAGGAGGAGACTTTAGGAGGGCCAGAAAAGGTGTGGTTGTGGGTCAGAAGGTTGTTCTGGACAGTGAGCCAGTACAGAAGTAGATAGTAGATTATTCAGACTGTTCTTATTGTAAAGCAGTACCTGGTTTCTGGTATCCAGTCAGGTCTATCTCTTGAAGCTGAAAAACCAGATAAGGCAATTCAGACCAAGGGGGAATTGTCATACTAAACCTGAAGAGCCTTTCAGCTAGCTAATGGAGTCTGGGGCTAGTAGCAATACACTGGGGCTCCAAACAGGGGTAAGTCTAGAGAGGGTGCTGCCTAGACCCAAACCTAGTTGAGGAGCTTGCAACTCAGAAAACAATTACCAGAATTGACTTTAGATCAGATACCAGTTTTCAGGTTCCCAGCCCAATCAATCCCTGAGACCCCTGGAAAGCACAAAATTCAAACTAAGAAAAGTCCCAATAAAATACAAAACAAGGTCAAGTTAGGTCCAGATATTTCCTCAAAAACAAATAGAGGCTGGCCTTAACCCACAGTCCTAATTCAGGAAACAAGGGCAAAAGGACAAGTAAACAAACAAAAAAAAAGAATTCTACCATAAAAAAGATATTGTGGTGATATGGATACCCAAGAAACAAATCTAAAGTAAAAGAATTTCTTTAAAACATCTACAAATAAAGCCTCAGTGAAAAACCCTGCTTGGAAACAAGTCCAACTAGAAATCCTAGAAGAATGAAGAAGTTTTTGTTTCTTTAAAACATTTAAATGATTTTATAAATGAAATTAGAGAAGTAAAGGAAAGATTAGTAAAGGATGAGAGAATAAAGAAAAGCAAAAAAGGCTTAAAAAATTTAAACCAAGCAACAGGCTCCTTAAAAATTAGAATGAACCAAAAACAAGTCAATGACTCCATGAGACAACAAGAAATATTAAAGTCAAAAGGCTGAAAACATAGAAAAAAATATATAAGATAGCCCATAATAAGAAAAACTAACATATGGAAACAGAGATCAAAGAGATACAATTTGAGAATCGCTGGATTACCTGAAAACTACTACAAAATTAAAAAAAAAAACCTAGATATTGCATTTCATGAAATCATAGGAGTGGG
Source organism: Petaurus breviceps papuanus (assembly GCF_028583685.1). Taxonomy (NCBI): domain Eukaryota; kingdom Metazoa; phylum Chordata; class Mammalia; order Diprotodontia; family Petauridae; genus Petaurus; species Petaurus breviceps. The sequence goes on from NW_027187266.1 coordinate 2,802,653, forward strand.
GAATTTGCCTAGATCTATTAAATGCAGAGCGTAGAATTTGAATAGAAAGA
>NW_027187266.1:2802712-2825561 GCF_028583685.1 Petaurus breviceps papuanus
GCTGAAACAATGGGGAGGGTGGGGGCAGTAGTAGCCTCAGGTGCTATTGAGGGACTTTGAATAAAAATAAGAGTTAACATAATGTAATCCCAGGGGGGCACTGAGTAATTTTTTTCTTTTTGAAAAGGGGGTGGTAGGCCAAATACTGAAATCACCCAGAAAGAAATAAGTGAAATACTGAGCTGTAAAAACCACAATCAATTAAGTTTTCATAGCCATCACTATTAAGCAGAGAAGAACTATATTTCACAAAGCATAATATAAAGGCATACAACTAAGAATAACTTAGCCATCAAAACTGAAAATAATGTTGAAGGGAATAAATAGATCTTTCAGGAAGCAGAGAGCTTCCAAATATTGTTGAGCAAAAAGCAAGGCTGAGTAGAAACTCTGAAATACAAATAATGGGTCAAAAGAAACATAAGAGGGTAAATATGAGTGAGCAATTCAAGGGACTAAACAAGGATGAAATGTTTACATCTGAATAGGGGGAGGTGAGGTAAGTGTCCCCTCAGAGCCCTAATAACAACAGAGGTCACGGAGGGAGTTAAATAAGAAAAAGGGGCTTGTAGGGATTTTGTTATGTTTTATCTTAAAATTAAAAAGAAAAAGGTCAAGCAAATGGGAAATGAATATAATAGAGAATAAAGTGGGAAGGAAGAGCTGGGAAGATTATTTCTTGTAACTCTAACACCCATGTAAAAGACACAAGGAGGAAGGGGTGGGCCTAGGGTGTGGTACTTGAATCTCTTTTCATCTGAATTGGTCAAAGGAGGATAAAATACACTCATACCTACAAACAGATACACACACACACACACAGAGTTGGGTAATGAAATACACTTCACTCATCAGGGAAATAGGCAAGAAAGGGAGGAGGGTGAGGGGAGACTAAAAGGGAAGCTAGTTTCAGGGAGGAATTAGTCATAAACAAAACAAACTCTTACCAAGGCGGGTGGATCATGAAGAAAGGTTTAAAAGGGAAAAAAAGAAAAAGTAAAAATTTCTGTTTTGTGATCTAGGTGAGGGGAAGAGGAGATAAGGGAGCAAAAGCAGAATGTACCAAGCATAGGGTACTGGTGAGGAACAACCTCCTCACTTACCATCTTCTTCTCCATAAAGAAGAAGTAGAAGCAAAAAGAGGAAAAAAAAATAGGAGGAATGGAAATAGTTAAATATAATAAATGTGAATGTGAATAGGAAGAATTTACCAATAAAATGGAAAAGTGAATTTGAAAACACAATCCAACATTATGTTGTTTATAAAAAACACACTTGTAATATAAGACTCATACTATTAAAATAAGGGGTTCTAGGAAATCTATTAGGCTTTGAGTGACAAAGCAATCTTAATGTTATATAACGCAAAAGCAGTTTATCTAATGAAAGAGATAACCAAGGATCATATATTATCCTGTAAGATAGCACAAAGTATTAATATAAATACTTTATATTCATAAGTGGCATATAATATAAATAAGAAAAAAGCTAAATAAGCTATAGAAAGAAATAGACAATAAAACTATAGCAGAGTGGGGTCTCAATAAGACCCAGACAAATCTAATAAAAAATAAAAAATACAGAAGTTAAGGATGTGAATAGGATTTTAGAAAAGTTAAGAGATGATAGAACTATGGTGATTATTAAATGTGAATAGAAAGGAGAATACTTAATTCCCATCTGCGCATGACCCTTTTACAAAACTCATAAAACTGCACACAAATACACAAAATCATAAGTATTTTAAAGTATATTTAATCAACCACAATACAATGAAATTATATTTAATGAAGGCTCTTAAAGTCATTAATATTAATTTGAGCTAAATTAAATAAATTAGAACCAGAAAATAATTGGAATTAATTAAATTAATTAATCCTAAAAGATGGGTCAAAGAACAATCCAAAGGGAAAATAAATTGCTTCATGAAAGATAATGACAATAATGAGACAACATACCAAAAATTAGTGATGAAGCCAAAGTAGTTTTTAAGAAGGAATTATGTCTCTGAACACTTTTATTAACAAAAGAGAAAGGACAAGTCAACAAATTTACCATTTAAAAATACCTCTAGAAAATAAATGAATATAAAAAAACAATTAAATGCTAAATAAGTTAAAGGACATTAACAAATTACAATAAAATATTGGATTAATAAAGGAACTGTTTTAAAAATAAATAGATCAACCATTGGCTATTTTTAAAAAGAAAAGTAAAATTAGGAGTACCAAAAATGACAAAGATGAATTCACAATGAAGGAACATATTAAAGATATAATTAGAAAAGATTCTGACAGTTAAAGGATGATTAAACTGATAAACTAAATGAAATGGATGAATATTTGCATAATTTTAAAATAAAGCCATTAACAGAAGACTAAAAATTTTGGGGAAGTTACCTTTCTATTTTAATTTTTTTTTTTTTGGGGGGGGAGGCAAGGCAATTGGAGTTATGTGACTTGACCAAAGTCACACCTCTAGTTAAATGTTAAGTGTCAAGTGTCTGAGGCTGGATTTTAATTCAGGTCCTCTTGACTCTAGGGATCATGCTCTATTCACTGAGCCACTTAGCTGCCCCCAAAGTTAACTCTTTAAAAGTTAACCTGTTAATTTCAGTGGGAAAAGATGAACAAATAAGAAATGAATTCTCTCATAATTCTCAATTCTTTTGCTTTTTTTTTTTTTTGCTTTTTGGAGGGCAATTGGGGTTAAATAACTTGTCCAAGGTTACACAGCTAGTTGTGTGTGTGTGTGTGGGGGGGGGGTGTTAAGTGTCTGAGGATGGAACCGAACTCGGGTCCTCCTGACTCTCTCAATTCTTTTTCAAACCACTTAGGAACAGCATGATGTGGTTCTATGTTCTCCTCAATTTCCAAAGATCTTCTGTTTCATCAAGTGTTTGATAATTTTCCCTTGTTTTGCAGTATTTATTTATAGATGTATGTAATGCCATGCACAGCAGCTTTCCAGAAAAATTTCTACTGTGAACAGCTTTTTTAAGATTCTGATTACTCAGTATAGTGATCACTCTATTCCATAACAAAAGTAAAACATCCATGGAAAATCAAGGTACAGCATAATTCAAAATACAGCATTCACCATATTTCAAATTATCACAGAAAATCACAATATAATATTCACAACATAGTCTCAAAGTAAAATAGTCACTCAAGTTAATTCAATCAGTCACTTATCAGTAATATCAAAGTACAGAGTCAAAGTCTTCCACTCTTGGGGCAAAGTCTTTATTTACTCAATTAGTCACTTATCAGTAGTCTCAAAGTCTTCCACTCTTGGGGAAAAGTCTTGATTAACTCAATTAGTCACTAATGAGTAGTCTCAAAGTCTTCCACTCTTGGGGCAATCAGTCACTAATCAGTAACAATAGTCAAAGTACTCAAAGTACAAATCAGTCACTTATTCAGCAAAGTCTTACTAAGTATCATACACAAAACCCTCCACCCTATAGGTCACAAGTAAACTATAATTCCATAATTACTTAGTACCCAAGGAGAGGTCTTTTCTTCATCTTGACTTGGGGACTGTTCTCAGATTCCCTGGATCCTCATCAATGGTCACAGATTCTACTTGGATTCAACAGACTGTCACCTGGGTGCAATGGCAGACAGCTCCCAGTTCCTTGACCAGCTCTCTGGGGAGATCCTGCTCCACACTGGTGTTCACAGGGTCTGGTCCATGTCAGATTTCTCACCATTTCTCCTCCAAGGAATTCAAGGCTCTACCAAGCCACAAACAAAGTCTCAACATCCTGATCATGCTTCAGTCACCTGGGCTGGCTCCTGGGCTCCTGGCTCCTGGGCTCCAGGCTCCGGGCTCTGGGCTTTTGGGATTCTGTTCAGAAGAAGCTCCACCACCACAAGTTTTCAGGACTCAGTTCTCCATTCTCTCTTCTGTAGCTGCTCTGCCACCAGATCTCAGTATCAAGGAAATTCTGATGTGCCTTTCTGGGGCTTTTATTATATATACTTCCTTCAGCCAACTTCCTGTTATGTCAGTAACAAGGGGCAGGAGTTCATACCTTCTGTTCCCCCAATCAGAGGCTTAATCATTTACTAAGTATTAAGTACCTATTACTTTTTCCAACACAAAAGGGATCTTCAAGTTCAAAATTACATTACCATAACAATGTATGAATTCCTTTACTAAAACTGGAGGCTATATTTCTTCCTGTTGTTAATGTTTCCTCTGTTGATTTATCTGCTTATGTTCAAAATTTTTGAGTTTTCTTCTTCCTGAGATCTTTGGGAATTTTACTAATTTTCCCCTTTGTATTCTTCTATTACTCACATTCAGAATCCCCCCTCTCTGATAGTATTTTCCCTGAGTGTAGGAACTTAAAATGTCTCACCCTTCTCCCATACTGGACAACTCCCAGTTTACCAGCCTAGGCTGTGGCCACAGATGACTTTTGATGGTACATAACTGATCTGAGTTGGATGCTGCACATCCTCCTATGAATGTAACTGAAAAAAAATGTATGCAGAAGACTCTGAAGAATGGAGTAAGATTAATTGGAAACTATATAATTTAATCCTAAATCATTGGTTTATCAAAGAATAAATCATAAAAACAATAGAAAATTTGGGTTAATGTTCCAAACTTTTGGGATATAGTCAAAATAGTCCTTACAGAAAATTCATATATACATCTATATCTCTACACATATCTAAAATATGTATATATGTATACACACAAAGATACATATACATACACACATATATAACACATATATGTGTGTATGTATATATATATATATAAACACACACATCAACTAGAACAGATCAATTAATCAGGCAAACAAATTACAAATAAGAACTAGAAAAGCAGCAAATAAAACAACAATTATGCAAAAATATAAATTCTAAAAATCAATGAAGATATTACTAAAACAAAAGCCCTGTCATAAACCAATAAAACTGAAAACAGACAAAATGAATGAACATTTCCAGAAACATCAATCAATTACTTAGCTTCAAAGGACAAGAAAAAGATTAATAAACCCAGTATCAGAAAAAAATAAATCATAAATGAATTTTCAAAAGAAAACTCAGAACCTGATGGATAAAAAAATGAAATATATTAAACATTCAAAGGAAAATTAATTACAGCTTAACTTAAAATGTTGACAAAAAATAAGAAAAGAAAAAGATCCTACCAAATTCGTTCTATGATACATCTAAGATATTTATAACCCAGGCATAACAAAGTAAGGAAACTATAGATTTACATCATTATTAAATAACAACAAGAATACTGAAAAATATCAACAAAGAGCTACAAGATATTTAAAATATTATATACTGTGACCATGTAGGATTTATATTCAGAATTAGTTTAAAGTAAAGAAAATTATAAACATTAATAGGTTGTTTTAATAAAAAAAAACACACTATTACATAAATATATGCTGGAAAAGTTTTTCAGACAATTCTACATCCATGCTGTTGAAAGCACAAAAAAAAGCATAGGAACAAATGGATTTTGCCTTGGAGACACATAGTTAGTCAGTCAACCAATTAGTCAATAAGAATTGACTGAATTTCTATTGTATGGTAGGCATTCTGACAAGTCCTGGGAGAATTAAATAGGGGAATAAAGCTCTAAATCACTAATAATTACAGTATTGAACATCAAAGCAATTTTAAGTTTGTATTTTACATTCATTATTTTGGGATAGGAGAAAATAATAAAAGAGGAACTACAGAAAAAACAGGCACATTGAGGCACTACTGGTAGAACTCTTAAAGTGTACATTCTGGAAAGCATTTGGAAATCTAAACAAAAAGGTACTAAACAATACATACCCTTTGATTAATTTATGTAACTCTCAGACCTATACCTTAAAGAGAGAAAAAAGAGGAAAAGATCTCATATAAAAAAATACTCACAGAACCTCTTTTTGTTGTAGCAAAAACCACCTGCAAACTAAGGACATGTATATTAATTAGGGGATGGCTAAATAAATTGTGATACATGAATGTGTGTAATGGGAATGTAAATTTTTAAGATCTTTCCTGCCCTTAGGCTTAAGTACACCTGGAGCCTGTGGTGGGAGGCTTGTTTCTCAGGAGATACTTTGTGATTGGGTAGTGGGTCAAGAAGGTTGTTACATTCTCTGAGCCAGGAGAAGGCTATATAAGCCCTGATGTGAGGCTTTGCTTTGGGGCTCACTTTGAGAAATGTTGTGTGATTTGACCAGATGAGACTCTGGGTAGCTGTCGAGCCCCCAGCTTTGAAAACCCAGATGTTGATGCTTTCCTCTCTGGTAACTGTGATTAGGTATGGATGTATGTAATGGTTGGACAGTTTGGAAGCCTGTCTGCTGAAATGTTCTTGTAACTTATGTTTTTAACCTTGTATATTCTGAAGTTCGGGGTGCTGACCTTTTCCCCCTGAATTAGGTAAATGATATATGTTTGATTGATTAAAGTAAGCTTGTTAACCCATTTTGAGTTGCTTCCCTTTAGCAAAGCAGATCTAAGAACCTGTGTTGGCAGCCACCCTGAGGATGCCGGGGTGCTCGCCGCTACAATATGATAAAACACTACTATGTTATAAGAAATGAGGGAGGTGCAGAAACAGGCCCAGAAGGCAAGCAGCGCCCAAGCCCAGAAGGCAGGCAGCACGAAGACGCAGGCTCAGAAGAGGCCTGATCAACTCAGGGGGCAGGTCGTCCCACCAACCACAAGGGCGACTACCAGGGCTATCACCAAAGGGCTGGGACTGGAAAGAGCAAGGTAAGAACCAAATGCAGGGGCCCCTGTCCTGGACAGCAAAAACTTCTGGGGCTACCACTTCATAGCCCAGAAATTAAAAAAAAAAAAGCCGCTATCAGTACTTCCAAAGACCAGAATAACAGAGTGAACCTCGCCTGCTCCAAACCCCCCTACCCTGAAAACATAGTAACTATGGCCCCAGGGCAAAACCCTCAACAGTAAAGGCTTGGGAACCCTAGAGGAAGGGTGTGGCTAGGGCCCTACCTTAAAATGGGTAGAAAGCAGATTACAAAGACCTCTGGAGTCTACTATTCTCAGAGGGAGGAACCAAACTCAGAGGGAGACAATGTGGACTCACATCCACAGCTGAAACATCAATAGGGAACAGGTCCCGAGCACAGAAAGCTCCCCTAGATGAGCTCAAAAGGAACTTTGAAAACCAAATGAGAGAGATAGAAGACAAAATGAATAACTCTCACAAAACCAAAATTACAGAATTAGAAAAACAGTATAATAAAGAAAACATCTCTCTAAAAAGAAAAGTGTACAATATGGAAAAGGAGCTCCAAAAATTAACCAAGAAAAATGAAATGCTAAAAACTAGAATTAACCAAAATGAAACAAATAACTCTATGAGAAAACAAGAATTAGTCAAACAAAACAACAAGAATGAAAAATTAGAAAAAGAGGTAAAATACCTCAATGGAAAAATAACCGACCTGGAAAACAGATCCAGGAGAGATAATCTAAGAATCATAGGCCTAACAGAAAATCATGATGAAAAAAATGAGCCTGGACAACATTCTCCAAGAGCTCATTATGGAAAACTGCCCTGAGATACTAGAACCTGAGGGTAAAATAGAAATCAAGAGAATCCACCAGACATCTCCTGAAAGAGATCCCAAACTGAAAAGTCCTAAAAATGTTGTGGTCAAACTCCAGAACTACCAGGTAAAAGAGAAAATACTTCAAGTGGCCAGAAAGAAATAATTCAAATATTGAGGGTCCACAGTGAGGATCGCACAGGATTTGGCAGCCTTTACACTGAAAGATAAGAGGCAGTGGAATACAATTTTCTGGAAGGCAAAAGAGATCAGGTTACAACCAAGGATGTCCTACCCAGCAAGACTGAGCATACTCTTCCAGGCAAAGAGATGGTCATTCAATGATATAACAGAGTTCCAGACCTTCCTGATGTAAAAGCCAGAGATCAATGGAAAATTCAACCTCCAATTACGAGACACAAGAGTGACATAGAAAGGTACACAAGGTACACACATACACACACACACACACACACACACACAAACCCTGCTATTTAATAAGAGCGAACTGCTTATAGACAAGTAGAGGATGTGAGTATAAAATACACAAAATGATGATTAAAAAAAATCTTATTAAGGCTACAAAGGGACTGCAATGGAAGAATAGGAATGAACGAAGTGGAAAAGGGTAAATTATGCCACATAAAGAGGCATAAAAACAATATAGCAGAGGAAAAGAAGGGAGGGAGATGAGAATCATATGAGCTTTTTCCTCATTGGTTCTGGTACAAGGAGGGAATAACAACCAGTCAAGCATAGGACTCTATGGAGAAGAAACGCAAGAAGTATCATTTTACAGGGAAAGAGGGGAGGGAGAGAAGCTTCACATGAGATTTTTTCCTGTCACTCTTGGTGCAAACAAGAAATAAAATACTTCATTAAGTATAAAAATATCCTACAGGCAGTAGGAAGGGGAAAGGGCTGCGAAAGGGGGGGGGGTGGTTAGGAGGGATGGAAGAAGTAAGGGGAAAGGGGAGGAAAAGTGAGGGGGGCTGGTAAGGGAATACTGAGGGAGGTGGTGGTCAAAAGGAAAACTATTAAGGGAGTGAAGGGAGAAGGGGAAAAATATGAGCATTAACAGGGGAGGGAATAGGATGGAGGGAAAGAAAGAGATAACAATCATAATTGTAAATGTGAATGGAATGAACTCTTCCATAAAGCAGAGACAGATAGCAGAATGGGTTAGAAATCATAATCTTACAATATGCTGTTTACAAGAAACACATCCGAAACAGAAGGATACACACAGGGTAAAGGTAAAATATATATTGCCACAGCTAAAGTAAAAAAAGCAGGGGTAGCAATCCTTATCTCAGATAAAGCAAAAGCAAAAATTGAACTAATTAAAAGAGATAAGGAAGGAAACTATATCCTGTTAAAAGGCACCATCAAGAATGAAGCAAATTTATTAACATATATGCACCGAGTGGAACAGCATCCAAATTCCTAGAGGAGAAGGTAAAGGAATTAGAGGAAGAAATAGATAGCAAAAATACACCAGTGGGAGACCTTAATCTCCTCCTCTCTGAACTTGATAAATCCAACTTAAAATAAACAAGAAAGAAGTTAAGGACGTGAACAGAATTTTAGAGAGGATAGGTATGATAGACCTCTGGAGAAAACTGAATGGGGATAAAAGGGAATATACTTTCTTCTCAGAGGTTCATGGCTCATACTCAAAAATTGACCATGCTCAAGGGCATAAAAACCTGACAATTTTATGCAGTAAGGCAGAAATATTAAATACATCCTTCTCAGATCATGATGCAATAACAATTATATGCAATAAAGGGCCATGGAAAGACAGACTAAAAACTAATTGGAAATTAAACAATTTAGTCCTAAAGAATGAGTGGGTCAAACAAGAAATTATAGAAACAATCAGTAATTTCATTCAAGAGAATGATAATAATGAGACAATATACCAAAATTTGTTGGATGTATTAAAGGCAGTTCTTAGGGGAAATTTTATATCCCTGAGTGCATACATGATTAAATTAGAGAAAAGGGAGGTCAATGAATTGGGCATGCAACTGAAAAACCTAGATAAAAAACAAATTCAAAATCCCCAATTAAATACTAAATTAGAAATATTGAAAACCAAAAGAGAGGTTAATAAAATTGAAATTAAGGAAACTTTTGAATTAATAAATAAAACTAAGAGCTGGTTTTATGAAAAAACCAATAAAATGGATAGACCCTTACTCAAAGAAAGAAGAAAACCAAATTATGAGTATTCAAAAATGAAAAGGGTGAATCTACCTCCAATGAAGAGGAAATCAAAACAATAATAGGAATTATTTTTCCCAATTGTATGCACATAAATTTGACAATTTCAGGGAAATGGATAAATATTTACAAATATTCAAGTTGCCCAGATTAACTGAAGAGGAAGTAAATTACTTACATAACCCCATGTCAGAAAAAGAAATTGAACAAGCCATAAATCAACTCCCTAGGAGAAAATCTCCAAGGCCAGATGGATTTACTAGTGAATTCTATGAAACATTTAAAGAACAATTGATTCCAATACTCTACAAACTATTTGGGAAAATTAGTGAAGGAGTCCTACCAAATTCTTTTTATGACACAAATATGGTACTGATACCTAAATCAAGAAGAGATAAAAACAGAGAAAGAAAATTATAGACCAATCTCCCTTATGTATATAGACGCAAAAATTCTACATAAAATATTAGCAAAAAGACTACAGCAACTTATCTCAAGAATAATACACTTTGATCAGGTAGGATTTATTCCAGGAATGCAAGGATGGTTGAATATTAGGAAAACCATCAGTATAATTGATCATATCAACAATAAAACTAGCAGAAATCACATGATCATCTCAATAGATACAGAAAGGCTTTTGACAAATACAACATCCATTCCTATTAAGGACACTAGAAAGCATAGGAATAAATGGAGCCTTCCTTAAAATAATAGGTAGCATCTACTTAAAGCCATCAGCAAGTATTATATGTAATGGGGAGAAGCTAGAAGCATTTCCAATAAGATCAGGGGTGAAACAAGGGTGTCCATTATCACCCCTCTTATTCAATCTGGTACTAGAAATGTTAGCAGTAGCAATTAGAGAAGAAAAAGAAATCAAAGGAATCAAATTAGGCAAAGAAGAGCCCAAGTTATCACTCTTTGCAGATTATATGATGATATGCTTAGAGAATCCTAGAGAATCAAGTAAAAAAATACTTAAGACAATAAATAAATTTGGCAAAGTTGCAGGATACAAAATAAACCCACATAAATCCTTGGCATTCCTGTATATTTCCAATTAAATTCAACAGCAAGAGATAGAAAGAAAAATCCCATATAAAGTTACTGTAGATATTAAAGAATATTTGGGAATCTACCTGCCAAAACAAACCCAGGACCTATATGACCACAACTACAAAACACTTTTCACACTAATAAAGTCAGATCTAACTAATTGGAAAAATATCAATTGCTTGTGGCTGGGTAGAGCTAATATAATAAAAATGACAATTTTACCTAAATTAAATTATATATTTAGTGCCATACCAATCAATTTACCAAAAAACTACTTTATAGAGTTAGAAAAAATAGTAACAAAATTCATTTGGAACAATAAATGGTCCAGAATATCAAGGGAATTATTGAAAAGAAATGCTAAGGAAGGTGGACTAGCTATACCAGATTTCAATCTGTATCATAAAGCAGCAGTCATCAAAACTACTTTGTAGTGGCTGAGGAATAGAGGAGTGGATCAATGGAATAGATTAGGCACACGAGATTCAGAAGTCAACGACCACAGTAATCTATGGTTTGATACACCCAAGACCCCAGTTTTTGGGATAAGAACTCACTATTTGACAAAAACTGCTGGGAAAAATGGAATATATTATGGCAGAAACTGGGCACAGACCATTCACTAATACCATATACCAAAATCAAGTCTAAATGGGTGCATGATCTAGGTATAAAGGTTGATAGTATAAGCAGTCTTGGAAAAACAAGCAATAGTTTAACTGTCATATTTGTGGAGAGGGAAAGACTTTATGACTAAACAAGAATTAGAGAACATTATAAAATGTAAAATGGATAATTTTGACTACATGAAATTGAAAAGCTTCTGTACAAACAAAGTCAATGTAATCAAGATTAAGAAGGAGGTGGGAAATTGGGAAAGAATGTTTACAACCTATGTTTCTGACAAAGGACTCATTTCTAAAATATACAGAGAATTGAGTGAAATTTGTAAGAACACAAGTCATTCCCCAATTGATAAATGGTCAAAAGATATGAACAGGCAATTTTCAGAGAAAGAAATTAAAGATATCTATAAGCACATGAAGACATGCTCTAAATCACTATTGATTAGAGAAATGCAAATCAAAACAACTCTGAGGTACCACATCTCACTAGTCAGATTGCCTAAGATGAGAAAACAGGAAAATGACAAATGCTGGAGAGGATGTGGGCAAATTGGAACACTAATGCATTGCTGGTGGAGTTGTGAACTGATCCAGCCTCTCTGAGAGCAATCTGGAATTATGCCTGAAGGGCTATAAATAATTTCATATCCTTTGACCCAGCAATACCACTCCTAGGGCTATATCCCAAAGAGATCATAGAACTGGGAAGAAGACCTATATGTACAAAAATGTTTATAGCAGCTCTTTTTGTGGTGGCAAAGAATTGGAAATTAAGGGGGTGCCCATCAATTGGGGAATGGCTGTACAAGTTGTGGTATATGCATGTTATGGAATACTACTGTGCTATAAGAAACGAGGAGCAGATGGACTTCATATTTACCTGGAGTGGCTTATACAAACTGATGCTGAGTGAGAAGAGTAGAACCAGGAGAAATTTATACACAATTACATGCACAATGTATGTGTGATGACAAGCTTTGATAGAATGGACTCTTCTCAGCAATGCAATCATATAAATCAATCCCCAAAGACTCATGATGGAGAGAAATGTGTGCATCCAGAGAAAGAACTAGACAGAACTGAGTTTATATCCAGACGGAAGCAAAATACCTGATCTTTTTTCCTTTTCATGTTTGGTTTTATGTCCTCTTTACCATTTTTCATTCCATCTGATTCAATCTGTCTTTATAACCTGACTAATGTATAATGTGAAAGTTTAAAAAACAAACAAAAAAACTAAACTAAACGCGAAGAGTATGAAAAAAGCCAATGTGACAAATGGATAGACTGGTAAAATCTAGAAGCCACTTCATAAATCTCATAAAAACTAAAAAAAATGAGGGAATTTTAAAGATACATGAAAAAAGTTGTATGAACTGATGAACAGAGAATAAGCAGAACCAGAGCAGAAATTTATACAATAATGTCAATATTATAAAAAGGATAAATTTTTAAGATGATTATAAAGTGCCTGAAAAATAACTTATCTAATAAAAACACTATAAAGATAACAAATTTGAAAGCTATAAAAACTATGATCAATGAAATGACCATCCCTGAATTTAGAAGGCCAATGACGAAACTATCCTGATAGAGACATGATGTATTCAGTATTCAGAATTATGTACAGGGTAAACTGTAAATTGTTGTTGTTGTGTTTGTCCTTAGTTTTCAAATAGGACTGTGGCATAAGGGAGATGATGACATGACTTGCAGTTGACTTTGATTTGAGTGAGGAAGGGTTGTGCAAGGTCACCAGCCTCATTTTCTCCTCCAGAGTCATATGGGTTCAGCAGTCAGTTATTCATCAGGAGGACTGGAGATGACCCAGGATGCAATGGGAGACCCTGTCCCTTTTAGGCTAAGGCGTTTTCAGCTTCTCACTTAGAGTGAGGTAATGCCATAGTCTCAGAGACAAGGTGCTAGCAGAAACTTGACAGGCTTTTTATAAAAGGAAAGATTTCATCAGAGACTTGAAGGAAGTTTGGGAAGTGAAGAATGTAGGAGAAGATGGAGAGCTTTTCATGCATGGGGAAACAGACAGTCAAAGCTGAAGAAGGAGTTTGGTGATAAAGTGTTTTGTGTGAAGCAGAGCAAGGAGACCAACATCACTGGAGTAGATACTATCAATGTGGAAGGAAGTAAAACGTAAGAAGACTGGAAAGATAAGGGTGGTGACAATGTCAGTGAAAATGAAGGGGTGCGTGTACAAGAGACATTGGAAAGGTAGCATCTATAGGACTAAACAATAATTGGATCAGGAGGGGGAGAGAGAGGGAAGATCAAGGAGTTAAGATAATATATAGGTTAAGAGCCTGCGTGATTGGGAATATGTTACCATTTATAGTAATAGGGAAGTTTGGTAGCAGAGGATTTTAGGGGAAAGATAAAGAGTTTAGTTTTAGATATATTGAATTTAAGATGTCTACCAGAGATCCAGTTCAAAATGTCCAAAAGGCATTTGGAAAAGTAAGATGAAGTCTGGAAAGAGGGCAAGGCTTGATAAATAGACATGAGAATCATTTGCAAACACTTGACCATTGAAACCATGGGAGTGAATGGGTTCAATAAGAGAAATAATATAGGAGAAAAGAAGAAGGCCTGATTAAAAACCTTGGGAAAGATGACACTCAATGTTAGGGGCCACAACTAGATGAAGATCTAGTAAATGAAACCTAGAAGGAGAAGTCAGAGAGGTAGGAAAACCAGAAGAAAAGACTATAATGAAACCTAGAAAGAACAGAATATAAAAGCAAAGATGATGACTAACTAAGTCAGAAGCTGTAGGGACATCAATAAAGATGAACGTTGAGAAAAGCCTATTAAATATAGTAATTAAGAGATCACTAGTAACTTTGGAGGGAGTAGGCAGTTGAATAATGAGGTCATAAGGCAGGTTGCAATGAATTAAAAAGAGAGTAAGGGGAAAGGAAGAAAGGGCATTAATGGTAAATGATTTTCTTACGCAATGTGTAAATCATTTTGCAAATTTTAAAGCAACTCATAATTGTGAGTTATTACAATACAAAAAGCAACAAGAAATTTAGACAGGGAGAAAGATGAAACTGGGAGGTATCATAAACGTGCAGGAGTATACATGAGTATATCAGTACACACACACACATATATATGTGTATATATATATATGTGTGTGTATGTCCTATATATATATATATACATACATATATATATATATATATCTGCATACATGAGTAATCAGAGGAATAGGAGAGTGGGTGGGAGAATAATTCCATGGAAGCCAAAGGAGGAGAGCACTACAAGGAACATTTATAGGTGAAAAGCCTGAGAACTGAAAAAAGAACAACCCGAATTTGTGGTATGTGAGGAAACATTGAGAGAAATTATGTTACTATTATATTTATAACTAATTATTAATTTGGGATCCAGACTTTTCTCCTTTATGTCCTCATTTAAAAGTAAAGTCATTGTAAAAAAAAATGTCCGTAAAATGTCAGTTTCCGAAGGACATGACTGAATTGATGAGATTGTTCTAGCCTTTAAGGAAACATACTCTTCAATCTTGGGTGGGATCCCACCCAACTAGGAGACCTTACTTCTGTTTAGAATGTAAGCAGGATGCAGTCTAGGTGAGTTCTTACCCAGAGGAAAAGAGCCCCTGTCCTTGTACCCCTCCATTAGAGTTTAGAGTCACCCAGATTACGAAGGAGAAAACCAACCAAAGTCCTCTATAAGGAGATGGATTTCCCTGTATACGTTGCTGCAGGAGGCTGAGTCTCATGATCAAGCCATCTTCTCAGAAGGAGGAGTTGAAGACTTGTAGCCTACCTCCTCACTAAATGTCCACCAATCAAGGTTAATTATCAATTGTCAGTGGCATTCCCTTTCAAAAAATATTTAAGGCTTTTACTCAATGAAAGAATGTCTGCCCTACTATTCAAGGATGTCATAATGTTCTTTTTTTCTTTTACCCTTGCTTTAAATGAGTGTTTACTATTTGAAAGTTATTAATTAATTCCCATTCAGTCTGCAACTGTGTCAGCTAAGATGATCTGGTAAGGCTAAAAATTCCAGTTACCTTGTCATTGCTCTCATGGATTGTAGAGGTGTTTGAGGCATACTCTATCCTGAGCTTTGGTCTGGAAATCATAGCAGACTTTAGAGACATTTCTGGACTGTTGGGCACTAACTGGCATTTCCTTCTCTCTCAAGAGTTTTCCATTGCCCCCTCTCTCCCCCTGGATATCTTCAACTCTCTTCCTTATTAATTTACTCCATTTTTGCCTCACTCTATTAAATTACCAGGGATGATGGGAGATTGTTTAATCGACATTGACTAGGTCCAAGGGTTTGGCATCTGGCCCTGAACAGCCCTCAAAAAGGGAGGTATTCTTATATTATACATTTCTGTTGTATTATTTTTTAATTTGGTTTTCTCTTCAGTTGTATGACTTACACAACTGGTTCTGTTCTACTGTAACTACTGTCATGGGTAAAAGGCACATCAAAGGTTAATCTCTGATAAAAATTCATAAGAATGAAAAAAAGAGGAAAGGGAAGAAGACAGACAGAAAGATAGAAACAGAGATAGTATATAAATTTCTGAACTTAATTATAATGCATAACTTAGAAGCACATTACATGACTATTTCTCTTCTGCTGAATATTAAAAAAGAAAAGTAGGTTGGATTTTTTTCCTCTTGCATCCTATTAATTTAGATTTTAAATACAATCTGCATTGTGTGTGAGATACAACACATCTTATTTGGATTGTGTTTGACTTACCCTTTGAATCTCTCTCCAGTTAAATCTATTCACTTTTCTCCACTATCCAGTGATATCACCCTTTTCCAGAGTTGTATAATAGGTCCAGGGCTGCCTCTGTGGGTAGGGTAGTCTTTTGTCCTACAGTTTCATACAGTACATAGAAACATAGTCATATTTTTTTATCTAGGGATGTGCTGGAGTCAATTTAACTGAGACCTCAAGTGTTCATTATTAAATGTTCAATCTGAGCAGTTACATGTTGGACATAGACAAATGATACAAATCAGGGCTTGATTTATTGTTTTGTTAATGGTCTAGCCTTAAGAAAGTGATGGAGAAATTGTTGATAATACAGATTAAATTTAAAAGTGTGGCAAATATATTTTTTCCCAAAGAGCTAGTTATTAAACATATACCAGCACATCCGTGTTTCATCCCTGAGAGAGGCTTAAGATAGGAGAGTGGAAAATGAGAGTCCAAAGGTCATT
This sequence comes from Petaurus breviceps papuanus, assembly GCF_028583685.1. Lineage (NCBI taxonomy): Eukaryota > Metazoa > Chordata > Mammalia > Diprotodontia > Petauridae > Petaurus > Petaurus breviceps. The sequence continues at coordinate 2,819,422 of NW_027187266.1, forward strand.
GTGTGTGTGTGAATGTGTGTATATGCATGTATGTGTGTGTGTCTATGACACATGTCTGTATCTGCCTAGCTAATACCTTACAAAGTCCCACCAGGCAACTGGTGGAATACTGGCTAGAGTACTAGACTTGGAATCAGGCAGTTCTGAGTTCAAATTTGGCCTCATAAACTTTATAGGTATTTGGCTCTGAGTAAGTCACCTAACCTTTGTTTGCCTCAATTTCCTCAACTGTACAATGGAGCTAATAGTAGCACCTATCTTGTAGGGTTGTTATAAGGATCAATTGAGATATTTGTAAAAAGCACTTAGCACACTACATAGGCTCTATATAAATGTTTATTCCCTTTCCTATTTTCCTGAACTTTTGTAATGGCAAGCATAGAAGTATTTCACACCTTGTTTCAGCTATTGAATTAACATCTTGTTTCAGTTCAAGTTTCTTTTGAGTCTTGTATCAAGTCTGTTAAGAAACAGAACGTGTGAACCCCACAACTTGTGAAACCTAGAACTCATGAACTCCTGCAACAGGAAGGGGAGGAGCTAATGACCATATATAAGGAGAATTTCCAGGCTAGAGACAGCAGAACTGAGAAGTGAGACTCTTTTGGTGGCAGAGTCAAGAAGGAGAAAACTTATGGTATCCCAGCACTCTGTCTGTCTGCTCTGTCTGTGTTGATGTGTGTTTGTGATACTTGTACAGAAGCCCTGTGACCTTACTGGAATCCCTGAAAGAGGATTTTCTGGTTCTATCTTTACAGAAGTCCTGGAGGAAGGTTTTGGAGGTCCTGGGACTTTACTGATGTTTTATGCTGATCTCTTGGACCTTGTTTGTGGTCTGTGTTGATTTCTATGTTGATGATTTGTGTTGAGTTCTCAGACCTTGTTGGTGGATCTGAGTTGATTTCACAGGTAGATAAGTGAATTGATGATGGTGCTGGCAATGTGCATGAACATTATTGTGGCTCTGTCAAGCTTTGTCTTCCCAGAAACAGGAACTATGAAGGACTTGAGGTGTACTGGACACTGTGAAATTCAATGTGGAATGGAAATTGGATGAAGAACTGGACAGCAAGGTGGACAAAGAACTGGGAGCTGCCTGCCTTTGAACCCAGGTGACAGTTGGAGTTGGGGCCATGGAAGAGGAACCATGGAAGATGAGAGCCAGCCTCTCGAATCAAACTGAATGAAGACTTTACTTGGATACTGTGTACTGACTGAGAAGATTATGATTTACTGTGACCTAGGGGTGGAGAACTTTGACTTTTGTACTTTGTGATTGAATTAAGATTTTATGATTGACTAAATGAATGTACTTTGTTGAAAACTATGTGACCACTTTGGTGAAAACTATGTGGCCTTTTTAGTGATAAGTTGTTGAGTTGTGACATGGTGAATACTGTATTTTGGTTTTCTGTGATAAACTGATGTGAATTCTGTTCCTTGATTTTCTGTGAATATTTTGCTCTGATTTGTTCTTGAATAAATAGAGAGTTTTCTATACTATATAATCAGAACCTTGAAAGCTGTTCACAGCAGCAGTCCTCTGGAAAGCTGCTCATGTGTGCCTTTACAACTTTCTAGTGGAAAATTTTGACTATTTTATATCTTCCACTCCCCTCTTCTACCCCCACATAGGGCACAAGTAGCACTACTTAAAAAAATGAATATTTCAACAAGAATACTACCTATATACTTAATTCAAATCCACAATCATCCATTTATCAGGTATTTATCATGTGTCAGGTACAGTAATAGGTGCTAGACAAAAAAACAATTGTCAAGCAGTTCTTGCTCTCAAGAGGCTTACATTCCACTGGCTACTGCACTGCATAAACATTTTATGGCTTTATTTATACATATTTACTGGTTTGTTTGAATTCCTTTTCATGGTTACATTAATTAAAATGAGTTGTTTCCAATCACCACTGTAGCTTTATTTATTCATTCATTCATCTGTTTATCTATTCGTTCATTTATTTGCTTGCTCTTTTGTCTGTTTGCTCATCTATTTATTTACCTTTTAATCTGTTTTATTATTTATTTAGTTTTAAAGTCTCTTTGGGGCATTGCAGACATCATCTCATTTATCTTGGGATCTGTTATTTCATTAAATGCAAGCACTGAAGTAAGTTACTAATGATTAAGCTCCATCATTCCCAGCCCCTGAAAGGGAATCAGCTAGATGATGACCATCTGGAATATTGATGCCACAAGGGAGACTTGGTCCTATCCTATGAGGGAACATTTCTTACTTCCCTGAATGGGTCTCAGTGTCCATGCCCTGAAGAGGTTACTCAGTAGCCAAAAAAAGGAAAATAAAGTAGAGCCAACTAGCATCTGTCAGAACACCGAGGAGCCAGGGATGACCCTGAAGGAAGAATTTAGCTCCTTTTCAACATCACTTAATTACAAAAGAAAATAAAGGCAATTCAGTTGCTTGGGGTAAATGCTCCAATTTCTAAGTGCAAATTTAGTTACTGAAACTATGCTATGACTAGTTGCTGTGAGGATTTGTCCACACAATTCTGTTGGTATACTATGTTTTCATCTAAAAATAACTGAAGGGATTAAGAGCAGAAATTAAATATGATGTTTTGGTCGTGACAACTGAGACACAGTGGCATAGCAGTGAGACCCATAGTTGTTGGTCCCCTTCTCTTCTCAAATTATCATATACAAACTTATCAGTTGAGTGCTGTGTTCCCAGTAGAAAGTAAGCATCTCAAGAAGACTATTGTTCTTGGTTTACCTTTCTAAACCTAGCTCCCAGCAAAATTCTTACACGTGGGAGAGGCTTAATAAATGTATGTTGCATTGGGCTTTCCCATATGTGGAGGGGAAAAAAAGAAATTACATCATTTCATTCAGGTCTTTATCAAAATGTTCAATGCTGGAAAAGGACACCGAGGCATTTAGTTAAATTAAAATTCCCAACAGATTAACCCATTGAAGATGAAATGAACTTTAAGTACTTCACTGTGTATTATTTCTATTTTTATTTTCTGTGTGAAACATATCAGATTAGATGGTTAATGGTGCTTGAAACCAGTACAAACATATCTAAGAATGAAAAGTTAATATATTTGGAAGAATTACACTGAAAAGCGTTCATAGAGCACTGGCCCTGGTAGTCAGGAGAACCTGAGTTCAAATCCGACCTCAGACACTTAACACAAAACTAGCTGTGTGACCTTGGGCAAAACTCCAATTGTCCTACCTTCCCTCCTCCAAAAAGCAAACGAAACTAAACAAAAGTTTAGTTTTTTAGTTAAAAACTAAACAAAAAAGGAAAGAGTTCATATTTCTTTTGGAATAACAGGAGGACCCCAGCAGGACCAGAGGGCTAGTGACTGAGTTGTGAAGGACCCTCCCCCAATTCAAGGATTAATGTATTTTTTGGATGGCATAGCAGTTTATTTATTTTTTATTTCTTAAATGTATTTAGTATTTTACTTTTCTATGTAAAAACAATTTTTAACATTAATTTCTAAAACTCTGAGTTGCCAATTTTCTTCCTTCCTTCCTCCCCAGCTCCCTTACTGAGAAGGTAAGCAATTCGATGTAAGTTATACATGTACAGTCATGTAAAACATTTCCATATTAGTCATGTTGTAAAAAAAAGGCACAGAATCCCCAAAAAACCTTAAGAAAAATAAAGAAAGTAAAAAAGAATTCTTCAATTTATATTCTGACAACATGAGTCCTTTCTTTGGGGATGCATAGCATTTTTCACCTTAAGTCCTTCAGAGTTGTCTTGGATTGTTGTATTGCTGAGAATAGCTAAGTCATTCACAGCTGATCATCTTACAATATTGTTGTTATTTGCACACAGCACATTTCACTTTGCATCAGTTCATGTAAGTCTTTCCAAGGTTTTATTTTTTGAGTGCATTCTGCTCATCATTTCCTATAGCACAATAATATTCCATCATAATCACATACCACAATTTGTTTAGCCATTATCCAACAAATGGGCATCCCCTCAATTTCTAATTCTTTGCCCTCATAAAAGAGATGCTAAAAATATTTTTGTACATATAGGTCCTTTCTTTTTTTAATCTCTTTTGGAATACAGAAATAATAGTGTTATTGCTAAGTCAAAGGGTATGCATGGTTTTATAGCCCTTTGGGCATAGTTCCAAATTGGTCTACAGAATGGTTTAATCAGTTCACAACTCAAACAGTGCATTAATCTCTCATTTTTCCCACATCCCCTTCAATTTCTGTCATTTTCCTTTTCTGTTCTATTAGGCAATCTAGTAGATATTAGGTTCTAATTTCAAAATTGTTTTAATTTGCATTTCTCTAATAAATAGTGAGCTAGAGTGTTTTTTCATATAACTATGGATAGTTTTGATTATTTTATCTGAAAACTGTTCATATCTTTTGATAATTTATCAATTGGGGAATGGCTCTCATTTTTATGAATTTGACTCAGTTCTCTATAAATTTGAGAAATGAGGGCTTTATCAGAGAAACTTGCTTCAAATTTTTTCCTACAATTAATACTGCTAACTGTATTTGCTTCCATCCTATTCGCTCCTTTCACTCTGTCCCTCCTCAAAAGTGACTTGATTCTGGCTCCCTAAATCTGTCCTCCATTCAATCATCTCCCCTACCTTCCTTATTTCCTTCCCCTTCTAACTTTTTGCAGGGTAAGATAATTTGAGTGTATGTTATTCCCTCTTTGAGCCAATTCTGATGAGAGTAAGGCTCACTCACTTCCCCTCACCTTCCTCCTCTCCTCTTCACTGTAAAGGCTTTTTATTGCCTCTTTTATGTGATATAACTTACCCCATTATACCTCTCCTTTCACCTTCTCCCAGAACATTCCTCTCTCACCCCTTAATTTTATTTTTTTAGATATCATCCTTTCAAATTCAATTCACACCTGTGCCCTCTGAATAGATATACTCCTTCTAACTGCCCTAATAATGAGAAAGTTCTTGTTCTGAGTGTGTGTTTTGATCCTCCTTGTCACCATGGTAACTTTCTACAGTGAGAATTGTTCCCATTTCCTCATTTCCCAGCCTATTTCTTGACTTTTAACTCTTTGTTAAAGTAGGACTCTGCTTCCATGGTGAGGACTCACTGCCCCAAGCTTTAGGGGTTTTATGCAGCTGTTTTTAAAGATACTTCTAGTGCCCTGTAAGTTTTCAGTTCTTCCATGGTGCTATGATATAAAGAGAGGTGCATTTTCTACTCTCCTGGCTTATCCTCTGGTCTGGGAGTGACCATAAGCACTCTTTTCTGCCCTGGAACCATGAGGATGGTCCCACTCCTCTGTGGCAGCAATATCTGGTACGCTGGTGCTCCTCCCCACCCTGAGAATGCCACCTAAGAATGTAACCCATAATCAGAGAATGGGCAAAGCAACAGAGTCCTGCCTCAGTGATAGCAAAGAGATCACTGTAACCTCTTTCTGACCCCTTTACCATCAGTGGGCTGAGAGTTCTAGAAGCAGCTGATTCAGTGGCTCCCAAGCCCTAATCCTGTTTTGCTGGGACCTGGTCTGTGGGCCTGTGTTGGACTGTTCTCCATTCTCACACAAGTGTGACAGACCTTTCCTGCTGAACTTCTAATTTATCTTTGGCTGGAAAAATATTTCACCCTGTCTTTTTGTGGATTCTACTGCTTCATGAATTGTTTATGGCATTATCTAAAGGTATTCAGAAGGGTTTTGGGGAGAGCTCAGGCAAGTCGTCACCTTTTTTCTAACCCCACCCCCCATCAATGTATTTTTAATAATGGATTGGATTTGAGTCACTATCCTTAGGAAGCTGACAAGCTGCTGATGCTGACCTAGCTCCCTGCATACTGAGCACAAAATCTGGGTCAAAAGCAAGGCAGTGACTGCTGTGGAGCATAAAGCACACATGGGCAGGCCTACCAAAAAAAGTGGGCAAAGACCTGTATCTCAAAACCAAAACATAAGCAGTGAGTAAAATCAATTTTAGCTTAGGGTTAGGATAAGGATTTGACCTTCAACTTTGGTGAAATTTGAACCAAAACATTCCTGAGATTTCTAAGGATTAAAATCAGATAAATTCATTTCAGATCTATGTGATGACCTCTGCATTTTCTGATCTGGACAAGGAAGGAAGGAAGGAAGGAAGGAAGGAAGGAAGGAAGGAAGGAAG
>NW_027187266.1:2825571-2846725 GCF_028583685.1 Petaurus breviceps papuanus
GAAGGAAGGAAGGAAGGAAGGAAGGAAGGAAGGAAGGAAGGAAGGAAACAAGAATTTAAGTGCTTATTATGTCAGACACTCTGCTAAGCAATTTATAAATATTATCTTATTATTATTATAAATATATATTTCAACAAATTGAGGTAAACGGGTTTAAGTGACTTGCCTGGGATCACTCAGCTAGTAAATGTCTGGGTCTGAATTTGAACACAGGTCTTCCTGAGTCCAGGCCCAATGCTTTAACCACTGCTCTGAATCATCTTATTCCTAAGCTGAAAGGTACCCTGGAGTTCAACTTTAGCTCAACTCCTTTCATTTTATGCATGTACAAATTATAAGCAAGAGAGGATGAATGACTTGGCAAAGTGATCTTATTAGTAGCAAGTCTGGTATGGATACTCAAGTTCTGTGCTTAGGCAAGTGCCTGGCACATAGTAGGTGCGATATAAACATAAACATATATATATATATATATATTCTCTTTCCTTTCCCTCTTCATATCCCCTATTTCTAAGTCTAGGGTTCACTCCATTATATCATTCCATTACATAATGCAGCCTCCTCAGTTAACAAGGACAAATATTGGCCCTTACTCAGAAGTAGAAAGTACAATCTTCCAGAGAACTTATTTATTCTTGAATTTTGCAGACTCGTTTTCCTACAACTTTTTATCCAATTTAGGCCAATAATTTATACATGGCAATCTTTATCCCAGCCGAAAAGAACTGGTAAGCCTCTGGAGACCTGCCTATGACTACTGTTCATTCATAGAAGCCAAAACCTGTCCCTTTAAATAAAATGGACCTGGAATGCTATGACTCTGACATCCCCAGAAAGAGGTGGACACAGCCCAGTCGATCACAGATGGGAGTAAATCAGCAGCTTCAAAGCATGGAAACATTGAGTTTGACTTCAGGGTAAACCTGAAATGCCTCATATGTTATTCTTTCAAGGCTTGTCAAAGCATTTGAATCAGTCCTAATTAAAAAACACATAGTTTCCTTAGATACTCGCTTCTTAAAATACCTAGATGAGTCCTGTATGTATTTCCACTGGTCTTAGGATATCCTGTTTCTCTGATGAAGGGCAAGGTAAACAGTTATTTTTAAAAATAAAACGGGGCGGGGAAAGAAGAAGGAATTTGCCTAGTCTGAGTTTTCAACGAATAGATTTAAATTAAGGTGCTAGGAAAATCCTCTTCATTCTTTCTCTAATGAGGCACTGTGGTCTTTAACTTTGGCCTATATCATTCCATTCCCAGAGTTAGAGGGAGTTAACGTGGATTGGCAGGACTTTTTTAAAACAAACTATAATACACTATGCTAACATAGTGTCTTTTACCCCAAAGGTCTCTAATCATTCACCAGAAACTTTTTTTTTCTGAGTTTACTGCTACTGTTTCTTCAGATGACCATGACTTTCTTAAATCTAGAAAAAAAAAATCTAGCTGTTGATCTGACTGGGCTGGATCAAACATGGCTGTCTACAAGAGTAGACAGAAGTAGAAGTAAGCTATATTAATTCCACTAGTAGGGAATGGTAGGAAAAAGTTAGAAATTATTATTTGTTACCCTGAAATAATTATTATCACTTATATGTGGGTAGGAAATGAACATGTATTAAATGCCTACTATGTGCCACTCACTATGATAAGCAAGTAGTTTACAAAATATTATCTCCTTTGATCCTTGCAACAATTCCAGGATGGCAATATTATATTCCCGTTTCACAGCTGACAAAACTGAGGCAGACAGAGGTTAAGTAACTTGACCAGGGCTGCACAATTAATAAATGTCCAAGGTCTAATTTAAACTCAGGTCTTCCTGATTCCAGGACTACCACTCTGTTCACAGCACCAGTTAGCTGCCTTACATAATACTTCAAAATTGGGGAAGTGCATTATATACTTTATCTCATTTGATACTAAAAACAAGATTAAAAAAACCCCAACAAATGAATATGCAAACTGTATTTTCTTTTATATTGGGGAGTGGGATTGCCCTATCAAATCTTAGTATTTCTGTACTAGGAGGAAAATGAGAGAACATCTAATCTAATTTCCTTATTTTAGAAACAACAAAGCTGGAGCCCAGAGAGATGAAATAATTTACCTAATGTCACAAGCTAGTTAGGCACAGCTGGGGCTAGAACCTAGCTCTTCTAACCAATTGAGGGCTTTTTCCACTATAGTACTCTGTCTTCTATCCAAACTAGGGTAGTTTGGATTCTTTCCAGAAAATCAAGCTGAAACTGATCCAACTCAGTTCTATACAACTCAAAATATTTGCAGTAAGGCAGCTGGAAAGAATCAGTGACCTTAGTAACAGACAATCTTCATTCCCCACCTTCACCCTGAACAAATGCATCAGGCCCAACCACCTGCCATGGGCTGACACTGTAGCCAAGGCTAGAGTGATGCTATAGCACCATGCCTGACCACATCATTATTGCAGAAGGGCTACAGGATGGTCTGTGTGAGTCTGGAATATAAGGCACATAATAAACACATGGTTATTTCCATATTAGTTCAGCAAGTCCTGATTCTGTTATTCCTGTCATGTGGCAAGTCTCTCAGATATTTCTTATGTAGGATACCTTATCGCTTTCTTTAGGGTTAGAGGTGACTGAGATATGAAAACTATCCTTTATGTTTCTGGTTCATATATGTTCCTCTTCTCCCCTTACAGGTTGGGCTTGAAAGATGTTTATTCTTTACCTCAGCTTCACTGGAACAATCACATTAATTTAAACCCATTAACTTTCTTCTTACATGAAAATAATGGTGTCTTTTGTCCTTCAAAAGTTAAACCATTTCACAATTATCACAGGGAACATGTGTTCCCCTCATCTTTCATTCTATTTCTCAAACTTTCTAATCATCCTCACACTCCCTTCCTTCTTGTCCCTACTAATGACTAAAACCCTTTCATCTATGTTCATGATACATGCCTTCCAACCTCCTCCAGGACCATCCTCTAACAGCCATCCCCTCTTTTTTATACAGTTTTACATGTGTCCTTCCCTTCTGCCTTAGATATCCTCTGTCCCCAAAGCATCTCTTGTGACGCTCTTACCTCCATCCGACTGTAGCCTCATCTCTCTCTCTCCCATTCCCTGCTAAACTTCTTAAAATTATTGTCTACACCTGACACTTCCTAAATGATCTATTACCTTGTAATACCTTACAAGTGAGCAGCCAGGTAGCACAGTGAATAGAGTGTGGGGCCTGAGTCAGGAAAACTCCTCTTCCTCAGTTCAAATCTGATGCAGATACTCACTAGCTGTGTGACTCTGGGCAAGTCACTATTTGCCTCAGTTTCCTCATCTGTCAAAAAAGCTGGAGAAGGAAATGACAAACCACTCCAGTATCTGCCAAGAAATAGGATCATGAAGAGTCAGACATGACTGAACGGCAGCAGCTCTTGCAAGTAGAAGTCTATCCTAACTACTCTACTAAAATGTCTCACTCTGAAGTCACCAGTGAAACTAAAATCACAAAATACAATGGCCTGTATTCAATCATCATACTCCCATAGTTTTGACATTTTTAAACACACCCTCCTACAGAATACTCTTTTCTACATTGGCTTCAAAGACTATATTTTCCTTCTTTTCTTCCTCCCTCTCAAACTGTTGCCATTCTTCTTTTCTGACTACTTATCCTCTCTACGGTCTTACGTTAGTGTTTCCCAAGATCCTGCCCTAGGTTCTCCTCTCTCAATGTTCTTTCCTTTGGTCATCACATTCACTCCCAGGAATTCAACTATCATTTATGTACAGATAATCACATTTTCTATAGCCAGTCTTGACCTCTCAGTTCCAGTCCTATATCCCAACTGCCTATAGTTCACCTCCATTCAAATATCCAAATAGCAAACCAAATTCACCATTTCAAAAACAAGTTTATTATATTTTTCTTCCAATATTTTCATTCTCCTGAATTTACTATTTCTGTCTGTGCCCCCCCATTAACTACATAACCATATTCAACACTGTGGAGTTTATCACTGATGCTCTCCTCTTCATCACCTCTCCTATAATAGCTCATATCTCTTACTAATTTTGATTTCTATTGCTAGCATTCTAATTTAGACCCACGTTGTTGTCTGCCTCTGTAACAGCTTCCTTATATGCCCTCATACTTCCATTACCTCCCTTCTTCAATTCATTTTTCATACACTACCACAATAATCTTTCTTATTCTGATAAATAATCCTTTCACTCCTTAAAATTCTTCAGTGGTCTTTGAATCAAAATTCAAAAACCTTGCCCTAGCATTCAAAACCCTCACAATGAGGCATCACTCTAACATTTTAGCCTTATCTCATATATGTAGTAAGCATAAAATATGCACATATTGCTCTAAAGAGCTTTACAAACCTTAAAACATAATATAAATGCCTGTTCTTTTTATTATAACCATTATTCTCATATTTATTTAGTAAATTCCCACCCATCCTTAAAACCCAATTTAGATGCCATTTCCTTCTTCAGGAAGCCTTCCTTGATTCTATCCATCTACCCTATTTGGTAGCAGCATTCTCTTTCCTATCTCATGTAGAATTTTGGCAGCTTTGTAAATGCACATATAATAACATACTATTAAGCATTTTAACTATCTATGTTTAAGTGTCCTCCCCTTACTACACTGTAAGTCACTTGAAGGCAAGAGTAGTATCCTTCCTAAACTTTGATTCTCCCCTGCACTTTGCACAGAGCTATGTAAAAAAAAGGTGCCTAATAAATATTTTTTGCTTTGGTTTTGCCTTGTGAGTGATTTTGGTTTTGTCTTGTCTTCCCAGAGAATCAGTAACTTCTATATGCTTCAAAAATCACATCTAATACATAGCTCTATGAAAAGCTATAGAACATGTTTCACATCCTTTACACATATAAAACAACTTGAGCAAATATTTCCACTTATGTGACAGGCTTAGCTAATTATGACTCATGATGACCAATCTAGGCAAGGGAGAAACAGACAAGGGTCGCTTCACCTCTGGGATGATATATAGTTGCACCTGAAAAACTGTACATCATAATGGGACTCAGAACAGGAAGTGAAGGGGAATCCCAAATTCAGCTGAACCTGCAGGTGAATCTGGGCAGGCTGACTAGAACGATCAGAGATGTAATTTAGTCCAGACACTAGGATTAACATCCATTCTCCTATGAAAAAACGCCAAGGGACTTTTCCCCCCTGTTTTTAATGAGCAAGAAAGGAGCAGGCCACAAAATGAGCTTCATCCAAAAGCCTGATCCTCCCTGAGTCACTGGTACCACTCCCTAATTTGGGTCTGCTGCAGGTGTTCCTTTAAGGTCTCTCCTCCCAGCTCTGCCTGAGCCTAATCCCACTGGGATTGTGAAATGTAATGAGGACTCAGTACAGGGTGGTATAGCTTGAGGCCCATGAAATTCTTCCAGGGCATGTTAAGCTTGGAAGTAATAAAACGATAAAGGATTTGGAAGAATGAAATGATTTCCCAAGAATACGTAAGTTTTGAAGGCCTGTATGATTAAGGTTGTTTATATGTGTTGTAATGAGTTTTGTACTTATTACTCACTACAGCCACTCATTGAATTTATTGCCTGATATTAAATAACACAATTTTAGATCAATGAAATACTGAAAGGAGAATTGTTATCTAATATTTATATTATGCTGAGTATGACAATCAGGAGTGAGCCTGCAGAAAACTCTTAACAAGAAGAATTCAATGGCATTCAGTTCAACAGATGTTTATTAAGCACCTGCTTTATGCCAAGCCTTGGGCTCAGGGCTAAGCATACAAAATCAGAAATTAAAATAGTTATTGTTTATGTATCCTTGAAGAGTCTGCCTTTTACTAAATGGAAGCAGAACTGCAGGGAACATTCAAAAAAGGTAAGAAGAAAAAATAAATTATGTGAAGGAAGATAAATGGGAAGAGAGGCATCCTTTCATTTCATGGCAGAGATGATGTAATGGACCTGGAGTCAGGAAGACCTGAGTTCAATTTTGACCTCAGACACTTACTAGTAGTCAGCACTGGGGGAGTCACAACCACTATTTGCCTCAGTTTCTAGTTATAACATGGGGATGATAATAACACCTACCTTACAGGGTGGTTATGAGGACAAAATGATTAATGTTTGTAAAACACATTGCAAGTATTAAAGCTCTATATGTGTTAGATGTTATTAGTGTCTTTACTATTTGAAATTCACAATTTTACATGAAGTGTGCATCATCTTACTTTCCCTTTAAAAAACCTCCAAGGACTTCTAATTTCCTATTACATCAACTTTAAACTCCTCTGCTCAGATTTCTATATTTTAAAACTTTTAAAAAATTATATATATGAAAGACATGAACATTTTCCATTACTAAAGAACCAGGCGGAGGTGGAGGAGAGATAATACATGAAAACTGCTCATCCCTTACTTACGGATTTTCTTTTTAAAATTATTTAAGATTTAGTACAGTAGTGTCAACATAACTGTACTAATCTGAGTTCCCTTATGAATTTTATTCTGCTTTCTTCTGTGTACTTTTAAAATGTTTCATTGAGAATTTAAAAAAAATGTCTATCAGGGAGGCTAGGTGACACAGTGAATAGAGCACTAGCCCTGGAGTCAGGAGGATCTGAGTTCAATCCAGCCTCAGACATTTAACACTTAGTAACTGTGTGACCTTGGGCAAGTCACTTAACCCCAATTACCCTGCCTTTCCCCTTCAAAAAAAATTCTATCACTACCTCCTTCCCTCCATCAAGAGATAAAAGTCCTTATAACAAATACTAGAGTCAAGCAAAATAAATCCATACATTGGTCAAGTCTATCTGATCCTAAGAGATAACATCATGCCTTCTACACCAAAGAGTGACTCCTCTGTCCCTTCCCCCCACCACTGCCTTGAGGGCCTTCAAGATTCTCTAGAAACCTTAAGAGAATTTAGGAAAGGTGTGCCATTAGCTATAGCCTCCCATTGATGATGTTCCTGATAATGTACCTGGTCATCCCTTGGATCCAGTTCTACTTGACCACCTAACAACTGAATTTAGTTTTTACAAGAGATACCTCTTGAAAGGTATCATAAGAAGAATCTATCTATATTACCTTTGTGCCCCAACATCTAGGGGTCACAGTCCTTCCATGTATACTTCTTCAGTCTCTGGGATGGAAAAGGTTTTACATTCATATGTTGGCTTCATTTGTATATAGGACAATCACACCAAGTCCCAGATCCACAGCTCGCCTGGAGCTCAAGCCCCTACCTTCTCAGGACTTCTTTGCTGCTGGCCAAAACATCTTGCCTGGACTACTGCCTCTGGGGACTCCAAAGCTCAGTTCTCAGTCTGGAGATTCTGTCACTTGCACTTAGAAGTAAAAAAGCCAAAAAGAACAGAAGAAAACAAAGCCATCATTCCCACTCCCCCAGGCCTGTTTCATGGGACCACAGGATTGGGAGAGGAAGGGAAAAGGAATTTTTTTCTTTTTTTTTTTTTAAAGCAATTGGGTTTAGTAACTTGCTCAAGGTTATACAGCCAGTTATTTCTGGGTGTGGTGCTAAGTATCTGCACCCAGATTTGATCTCCAGGTCATCCCAACACTGGAGCCAGTGCTCTTACTCGCTGTGCTACCTGGCCACACCAAGCAATTATTTTCTACTCAACCATTCAGTTCATGGCACTTCTGATGTAGGTGAACAAGACCTTCACCCTTTCTAGGTGCTAGGGGAAAGACAAAGTGTCCCAGTTTGGCATTTTTTAAAGATTCAGCCTGTTCTGGCTATACATCAAATCAAAAGTGGCTATTGCCAACCTACATGGTAGAGAAATGTAGGATGTTTTCTCCCAGGAACAAGGTGCCTCCATGTTAGGTGATACGGCATGTATAGGAAAGTTCCTGTTACCCTACTCTTCAATTTAAAAAAAAAACATCCTTTTTCTCATGTCTCAATATGTAATATTATTTCATTGTCTTCATATACCAATAATTTTCATATACCAATAATTCACATGCAAAAAATTTTCACCATTCCCCAAATGATAGGCAAATATTTTGTTTCAAGTTCTTTATTAAAATTTAAAAAATATACATTGCTACAAATATTTTTTCAAACTATGAACCCTTTCTCTCGGTTTTGATCTCATCTCTTTCTGGTACTGGTAGTGGTAGCCCAGTACTGCTTATACCAGGTCTAAATGTACACACAGTTTGTATTTATATCAATTCCTTCAAAATCTCGTATAGCAGTACATTATCAGGATTTCTGGGAACTGAGTCAATATGGTGGAGTAGAGGAAACAACCAAACTTTCAACACTTCCCTCCAAAAAACTTTATAATAATGCTTCAAAACAAATTCTGGAGCAGAAGATTAAAGAAAAGACTGGAGTGAGTATTTTGTTTTTTTCTAGTCCAAGACAAGTCAAGAGGTCAGAAGGAGAGTTCAGTGACACTGGAGTGGGGCTGCCTTAGGGTCCACATGATAGCAACACCAGCTGTGGGCACTGGAGTTGGCAAAAAGCAGTGGCAGCCAGTTTGGGAACTCTCAAGTCAGAGCTGCTAAGTTCAGAAAGAAACTACAGGGGACCCCTGTGCTAGTACTGGGATCAGGATACGGTGCTATTTGGCAACTCCACTACCTAGACCCATTTCTGTGTCATAGTTCTAAGACAGAGAGGAATGCTGACTATCTCAAGGCAGCATAAGTTCTGAAGAAGTGCAATATTTTATCCAAACTATCTGATGCATTGACTTTTTTTTGGTTAACGGTTTCTAATTCCACTGCATACATTTTATTTGTGCAAAGGCTATGATCTGTGATTCCCAATTTATTTTCTGTGATCTCTTCTATCAACTATTTGATCAAGAACTTTTCCCAATTCATGGGTGTAAATAATATCACATTCTATTATCCTCCAATTTGTTTATAATATAATCTTTTAAGAAGATTTGGGTTCACTCGTCTCTGACAAATAATGGTTGTGTGACTATGAGTGAATCACTAAACCTCTCAGTGTTCTAGGCTACTCTCTAAGGATGATCTGCAGAGAAGATGAGGAGCTTCCTTCAGAGATTCCTCATCCTGGAGTTTCTTGTGCCAATGAAATAACAGGTGCATAGTCCCTATCTATAATATTTCATATCTAGATACAGCTCATAGAAATTTAGAGGATCCTTATCATACCTCTCATACTCCTCAATAAGTCCCATGTCAAAACAAGGTTCACAGTTCCTGATGACTGAATGACCTTTTTTCTCAGTCAGAGGGTACTTAAGATGTTACTTTTAGTTATGGGATAATATAATTTCTGGACTTCTTGTGGAGCTGTAAATTTATATACAATTTGTCCTTTGTTATTTTACGTAAGGTTCAATATAGACACAACCAGTAGCTGATCTGAAGATATCAGTAGAATGCCTCTGAAACTTCGAAAGCACTCCTTCAACTAAAGAAGAAAGGTCAAGAAAAAGATCTAGCCAAGGTTGAATCTTGAGGCATCCTCCACTGTCCCTAGGCAATTATTTCTAAGAGACTTTACTAGGAAGTCAAGATTGCTCCAATCTCCCAAATGATCCTGGTTCTAAACTAGTTTGGTAATTTATAAACAACTCCTGGAGCATAATAACCAAGTTGCTTAGGCCTATCCAGAATCCTTCCAATAATACATAATTTCAGTTTTAAGTACATTTAGCACTTAGTCTAAAAACTTTTGAGTAATAGATTGGGCACCTTATAACTCAGAATAAGCAGGGTGGGGTGGCCTAACTGAGTAATTCGATCAACCTCACTCTTCCATAGGTCATGTATCCTTTAGGGGTTTATTATGCTATATAGTTTGAGATGTTGGCATAAACCTAATTCCTGCTAGATTGTTGTCCAATTTTTCCAGCTGTTTTTGTCTAACAGTGAATCCTTAATTTATAGTTGGATTCCTTGGGTTTACTTTATTTTCAATTATTTTTGGATCTTGGACACCAGGTTTTTTAATTCTATCAACTTTTCCCTTTTTTTATATTTTAATTTTTAATGATTATTGCATTGTAATATCGTTTGAGATCTAGTATTGTGACACTGTTCTTTTTCCTCCATTCCTTTTATTATGTTCTTATTTCTTACTCCCTCAGGTGAATATTGTAATTACTATTATTTCTTTTTAGTTTGATAGACTATCCAGGTAGTGGTTTGATTTATATGGCTCTAAATATCTGCAGAATGATTAATTTGTGTTATTTTTAGCATATTTGCAGGATACAGCCATTACCAAATAATATCTCAAATTATTTCCATTACTTATGTCTGTTTTTATTTCACTAAAGAGTGTTTTATAGTGGTATTTATATAATTAATGTATTTTAATAGTAACTGGACTCTCAGTGTTGTAGTGTTTTGTTTTGCTTTTTAAATATACCTTGTAAAGATATTTTTAATGAAGTACCCTTTCCTGTCCTTCCCTGATGAGTTTCCAAGGCAATATATGGAAAGACTGATGAATGGTTATATTTTATATTCTGATACTGTACTGATGATATTGTTTCAATTGATTTTTTAATTAAATCTCTAGGATTCTTTAATTATATGTGAAAGGTAATTACATGCAAAAAGTAATAATTTTGCTTCCTCCTTGTTATTCTTACTCCCTCAGGTTGTTTTTCCTTTTATTAGTATAGCTAGCATTTCTAACATTATACAAGTAATAATGGTGACAATGAATGTCCTTGACTTATCCCTGATATCATAAGAAGCAACATGGCATAGTGGATGTTGAGTTGGATATATATATGTGTGTGTGTGTGTGTGTGTGTGTGTGTGTATCTATGAATGTGTGTATATGTATACATACATATACATATATACATACTTATATAAATATATCACATTTGATTTTAAAACTTTGGATTCCACATTCTTTCCCTTCCTTCCTCATCACCCATCCTTATTTGGAAGATAAGCAAGTCAATATAGGTTGTACATGTGTAGCTACACAAAACAGTTCCATAGTGGGTAAATTGTAAAAGACTGACTATATTTTCCTCCATCATAACCCGCCCCCTACTTGTTCTATTTTCTACTTTGACCCTGTCCCTTTTCAAAAGTGTGTGCTGCCAACTTCCCTCCCTCCCAACCTGCCTTCCCCTCCATCATCCCCCATCTCATCCCTTTCCCCCCTACTCTCCTGTAGGGCGAGATTCCCTATTTAGTGTATATGTCATTCCCTCCCTAAGCCAAATTCAATGAGAGTAAATTTGACCCATTCCCCTTTACCTTCCTGTTCTTCCCCTCTAGTGTAACAGTTTTCCCTTGCCTCTTCTACATGAGATAATTTACCCTGTTCTGTCTCTCCCCATCTCCTCTCATTATATTTCTCTCTCACCTCTCAATTTCACCTTCTAAGTATCATCCCTTCCTATTCAATTGGTCCTGCACCCTCTGTGTATATATATCTATACACATATATACACACACTCACATATGTATTCATATGCCATATACCCTCCTATATAGACATATGTATGTATGTATACATACATACATATATATATATATATATATATACACACACATTTATAGTCCCTTCAACTATTCTTATATTAAGAAAAGTTTCATGAGATGCAATTATCATTTTTCCATGAAGGAATGTAAATAGTTCAACTTTAAAAAGTTCCTTATGACTTCTTTTTCCTGTTTACCTTATCAAGCTTCTCATATTTGAAAGCTAAAGTTTCTGTTCAACTCTGATTTTTTTCATTCAAGAATTCTTGAAAGTCCTCTATTTCATTGAATGACTATATTTTCCACTGAAGCATTACACTCAGTTTTTCTGGGTAGGTGATTCTTGGTTTTAATCCTAGCTCCTTTGACCTCCGGAATATCATAGTCCAAGGCCTTTGATCCCTTAATGTAGAAGCTGCTGGATCATGTGTTGTCCTGATTGTGTTTCCACAATACTCAAATTGTTTTTCCTTACTAACTTGTAATATTTTTTCCTTGATCTGGGAACTCCGGAAACTGGCTATAATATTACTAGGAGTTTTCTTTTCGGAATCTTTTTCAAGAGGTGATCAGTGGATGCTTTCAACCTCTATTTTGCCCTCTGGTTCTAAAACATCAATTTTCCTTGAGAATTTCTTAAAGGATGATTTCTAGGTTCCTTTTTTGATCATGGTTTTCAGGTAGTCCAATAATTTTTTTAATTCTCTCTCCTGGATCTATTTTCCAGGTCAGTGTTTTTTCCAATTATATATTTAGCATTGCCTTTTATTTTTTTCATTCTTTTGGATATGTTTAATAGTATATTGATTTCTTATAAATGATTAGCTTCCATTTGCTCCAATCTAATTCTGAAGGAATTATTCTCTTCAGGGAGCTTTTAAGATTCTTTTTCCATCTGGGAAATTTGGCTTTTTCAGGCATTCTTCTCCACATTGGCTTTTTGAGCCTCTTTTGCCATTTGAGTTAGTCTGTTTTATAAGGTGTTATTTTCTTTAGTCAGGTTGTTGACTTGCTTTTCATGATTTTCTCAAGTCATTCTCATTTCTCTTACTAATTTTTCCTCCACTTCTCTTGTTTGGTTTTCAAAATCCTTCTTAAGCTCCTCTATGGCCTGTAAACAACTCATATTTTTCTTGGAAGCTTTTGGTGCAGGAGTTCTGACTTCATTATCTTCCTCCTGTTCCATGCTTTGATCCTTCTTGTTCCCCAAAAAGAAGTACAAAGTGGGATTGCTGTGCTTGCTTTGCTTCCTTTGTTTGCTCATGTTGCCACTCAATTACTTGACTTTTAAGCTTTTTGCCACACTAGAACTCTGCTACCAGAGAGGAGAGCTTTGTCCCAAATTGCTGGTGTTTTCTCAGCTGCTGGAGCTATTAGTTGTGTGCCCTCTCATAAGTCTCCACTGGCTCTGGCACACTTGTCACACACCCCAGGACCTCCACCCTACATAGCAATCCAGATCCAAGCAGGTTAAAGGAAGAGTGATTACCCCTCAGATTAGCTGTTTGGCCCCCCTACAATCTGCAGGCCAGGAGCTCTAAAGCAGTAACTCCGCAGTTGCTGCCATGCCTCAGCCATTTCTCCCCCCATGGGGCAGAGGTCGGACCACACTCCCCCATCCCCTATTCCCAAAGTCGACTGACCTCTCACTTTGTCTTTGGCATTTATGGGTTGATAATTCTGGAAACCACCACAGCTGCTGGTGATCCACTCTCCCGATGTCCCTCTAGGCAGGGCTGGTTGGGCCACCCTGTTTCTAAAACTGTGGACTCACACAGTGCTGGGCTCTGCTCCCAGCACACTGCGATAGACCCTTCCTGCCAGGCTGTCATCAGTAGGAGGTTTGTTTCTCTCTGTCACTTTGTGAGTTCTGTAGCCCTAACATTTGTTTAGAGTCATTTTTATGAGTATTTGAGGTGGTAATGGGGGGGGGGAGTTCAGGGAGACTTCCTGTTTCTATTCTGCCATCTTGGCTCCTCCTCCTTGAGCTTGTTTTTGAGCCTATAAAATCTGAGTTAAAGTCATACCTCTAAAATATACTGTTTTCATAACCTTAGGCAAATAATCTCTCACATAATCATAATAATTTCTCACAGTTCTAGGCAACTCCATCAGGTTATATGTGCAACATGTGTGTGTGTGAATGTACATATCTCTATCTATCTATCAGATTATCTATCTATCTATAAAGATGTAAATGATTTGACCTTATTGAGTTCCTTATAACTGGTCCTTAATGTTTACTTTATATTTCTCCTGGATGTTATACGTGAAATTTTATCACAAATACCCAAAAGACTTTTCATTTTGCTAAATTTCTTTTTTTTTAATTCATTCAGGATTATGCTTAACTTTACTGGGTCAGTTACCCTTGGACATAGCCCTAGCTCCTTTGCTCTATGAAATATAGTATTCCAAGACCTATGGTCCTTTAATGTAGTAGCTGCTAGGTATTATGGCTTATTGAGGCTCCAGGTTATTTAATTTTTTTTTTAATCTTATTGCTTTTGATATCTTCTCCTTAAGCTGGGAGCAGTGAAACTTGGCTATGATATTCCTATAAGTTTTACTCCTGGGAGTCTCAGAGAGTAACTGTTAGATTTCTTTTTCTATTTCTGGTTTCTGTTTTGTTCTGGAACTTCAGGGCAATTTCCCTTGATAGCTTCTTGTAATATTATATCAAGATTTTTTTAAATCACAATTTTCAGGTAGTCAGACTATTCTTATATTATTTCTCCTAATCTATTTTCCAGATCAGTTTTCTGATAAGATATTTCATATTCTCTTCTATTTTTTCATTTAAAAAAATTTATTATTTCTTACTGTCTTAGAATGTCATTAGCTTCTCTTTGCCCAATTCTAATTTTCAAGGAATTATTTTTGTCCTTAGTTTTTAAATCTCCTTTTCAAGCTAGTTGATTTGTTGACTTTCTTTTCATAATTTTCTTGATTTTCTTGGATTGCTCTTATTTTCCCCCTAATTTTCCTGAATCTCTCTTATTTTATTTTTTTTTTAAATTTTAAGTTCTTCTAAGAACTCTTTTTGTTCTTGGGACCATTTAATGTTTCTCATTAAAAAAAAGGAGTGGCTTATTAGCTCCATTATCTTCCTCTAAATATGAACCTAGATCTTTGTCTACATAGAACCTATCTGTAGTTATTTCTCCTTTGCTTACTCATTTTTATTATTTTTTTTGTTTTATTTTTAGCAGGTATTTGTGTAATCAAGTTCAAGTCCTGAGGGGTGAGGAATTATGCCCCAACTCCCAGGTCCTTCTTCTTGTTATTTTCTGAGGTATGTCCCTGGGCTCAACATTGGGCTCTCCTCTCCACTCCTAAGCCATGGCCAATGGCTCCCAGCAACACTATCCTATAAGTGATATTGCTCCCTGTGGTCCTCTGATGGCTGCAAACTACAGCTGTTCTCTCTGCCCTGGAACTGACTCCAGGGACTCTGCTCTCCTGCAAGTGCCTATTGCCAGCAGGGTCCCTGCCCTGCCCCTCTGCTACTGCACTAACTGTGTGTATGCTAACTCCTTCCCTCTTTTCTTCTCCCCCCACCCCAGCAGTGGCAGCCCAGTCCAGGATGCATCTGGTCAAACACAGATGTGTCTGGCATCCCTCAACAGTGGAAGGTCCTTCAATCTTCTCCTACTCAGCTGTCAGACCCTCCAAACCTTACACCGTCCTTGAAATGAAAGTTTCTAAGTATGAGGCTGACTACTAATCCCAGCTTCCCCCAGGGCTTGTTGTTTATTGATTCTGCAGAGTTGGTCTAGAAGTGTTTGCACTTCCCTTCTGGAGGTCAGGTCTTTCCTGGGGGTCTTCTCAAGTTGTCTTAATAAAACAACTGCTTCACCCTGGCTTTTGTTTATTGCCACTATTCTCCATTCCCTCTGAGGGGAGTGTTCTATATTTTTTTTTTGAAGGAAATTTTGAGAGTCTTCCCAGAATCCTTTAGACCTTGACATTAATATTAATATTTACATTTTACTTGCCCTTGTATTGAATCAAACTTTATTCTTGATTTTATTTTATTAATTTATTTTTAGTTTTCAACATTCATTTCCACAAGATTTTGAGTGACAAATTTTTCTCCCCATCTTTCCCCTAGCCCACCCCAAGATAGAGAGCCTACTGAATACCCCTTCCCCTAATCTGCTCTCTCTTATATCCTCCTCCATTCCACCTCTAACTTTCTAGTAGGGCAAGATGGATTTCTATACCCCAGTGCCTGTATATCTTATTTCCCAGTTGCATATAATATTTTTTTAACATTTGTTTTTAAAACTTTGATTTCCAGATATTTTTGCTTCTTCCCTCCTTACCCACCCCCACTGGGAAGAGAAGCAATTCAACATAAGTTGTACATGTGTAGTTACACAAAATGTTTCCATAGTAGTTATATTATGAAAGAATAATTATATTTCCCTCCATCCTATCCTGCCCCTCCCACTTATTCTATTTTCTACTTTGATCCTGTCCCTTTTCAAAAGTATGTGCTTCTAACTACCCTTTTCCCCAATTAGCCCTCCCTTCTATCAATCCCCCTTCTTATTTCCTTCCCCTCTATGTTTCTGTTTGGTAAGATACCCAATTGAGTGTGTATGTTATTCCCTCCTTAAGCCAAATTCAATGAGAGTAATGTTGACCCATTCCCTTTCACCTTCGTGCTCTTCCCCTCTGTTGTAACAGCTTTCTCTTGCCTCTTTTATATGAGATAATGTACCCTATTCTATCTTTCCCTTTCTCCTCTCATTATATTCTTCTCTCACCTCTTAATTTTATTTTTTAGATATCATCCCTTCCTAGTCAACTGATCCTGTGCCCTCTGTCTATGCATACATGTGCACACATATACACACACTCACATATGTATCATATACACATAATACCCTCTATATATATGTATACATTCCCTTCAACTATCCTCATACTAAGAAAAGTCTCATGAGTTACAATTATCATTTTTCCATGGAGGAATGTAAATAGTTCAACTTTAATAAGTTCCTTATGACTTCTTTTTCCTGTTTACCTTCTCAAACTTCTTGTATTTGAAAGTCAAATTTTCTGTTCAACTCTGGTTTTTTCAGCAAGAATACTCGAAAGTCCTCTATTTCATTGAATGACCATATTTTCCACTGAAGCATGATACTTAGTTTTGCTGGGTAGGTGATTCTTGGTTTTATTCCTAACTCCTTTGACCTCAGTAATATAAAAATCCAAGCCTTTTGATCCCTTAATGTAGAAGCTGCTAGATCTTGTGTTATCCTGATTGTGTTTCCACAATACTCAAATTGTTTTTCCTGACTACTTGTAATATTTTCCCCTTGATCTGGGAACTCTGGAATTTGGCTATAATATTTCTAGTTTTCTTTTTGGGATCTTTTTCAAGAGGCAATCAGTAAATTATTTCTATTTTGCCCTATGGTTCTAGAAAATGAGGGCAATTTTCCTTAACAATGTCTTGAAGGATGATTTCTAGGCTCTTTTTTCATTGTGGCTTTCAGGTAGTCCAGTAATTTTTAAATTCTCTCTCCTGGATCTATTTTCCAGGACAATGTTTTTTTTTTTTTCCAATGAGATATTTCACATTTCCTTCTGTTTTTTTTTCATTTGTTTAGATCTGTTTATAGTATCTTGATGTCTCATTAAGTCGCTAGCTTCCATTTGATCCAATCTAATTCTGAAGGAATTATTCTCTTCAGTTAGTTTTTGAAATTCCTTTTCCATTTGGTCAATTTGGCTTTTTAAGGCATTCTTCTCCTCATTGGCTTTTTGGGCCTCTTTTGTCATTTGATTTAGTCTATTTTTTTAAGGTGTTATTTTCTTCAGTATTTTTGTAGGTCTCCTTTAGCAGGCTGTTGACTTGCTTTTCATGATTTTCTTACATCATTCTCATTTCTCTTCCCAACTTTTCCTCCACTTCTCTTACTTAATTTTCAAAATCCTTCTTGAGCTCCTTCATGTCCTGTAACTAGTTCACATTTTTCTTGGAAGCTTTTGCTGCAGGAGTTTTGACTTCATTGACTTCAGCTCCACATTTTGATCCTTTTGTCCCCCCAAAAAGATACTATGGTCTGACTGCACTTCCTCTGCTTGCTCATCCTGCCAGCCGATTACTTGACTTTTGAGCTCTTTGCCATGGTAAAATTCTGCTTCCTGAGTAGAAAGCTGTGTCCCAAATACCTGGGGTTCTTTGCAAATGTTGTCAGAGGTCTGAGGAGGGCGCCCTCTCTCCAGCCACCACAAACTCTGCCACACTGGCATTTCTCATCCCAGAACCACCACCCAAGACCACAATCCAGATCCAAGCAGGTCAAAGCAAGAGCGATTACCCTCTCCTCTGTATGGTCACTTAGTCCCCCTATAATCTGCAGGCCAGGATCTCCAGAGGCAGTCATGCAGCAGCAGCTGCAGCTGCTGTGCCTTTGCCACCTCTCACCCTGGGGGCAGGGGCCATACCCTGCTCTTCTGTCACCTGGTTTCAACAGAGTTCCCCACTGACCTTTTACTTTTTCTTTGGTTTTTATGGGTTGAAAAGTCTGGAAACTGCCACAGCTGCTGATGATTCACTCTCCTAAAGTCTGCTCTGGCCAGTCTGTGCAAATGGTCAGGCCTGCCCTAGGTTTGGGATGACATGGCTCAAGTGGAACTCCACTCAGCTCCCAGCTCAGTGCAACAGACATTTCCTGTTGGTTTATAAGGCTGCTTTCATATTAATTTTTTAAGTCTCTACTCAAATGTGAATTTTTAATATGAATATACTTTATAGATGATAATTTTTATTCCATTATGGTCAATACAGGTTGTGTCTAATATTTTTGTATTTCTTTATAAGGTTTTTATGTCATACCCAGAACATGACTTCCATTTGTAAAGATTCTACACATGGTAAAGCAATAAGTATACTCCTTTCTCTTTCTATTCACTAATTGCCAGATATCTATCATTCATAAATTTTCTTAAATTCTATTAGGTCCTTAACTCCTTTCTTTTCCTTCTTTTTGATAAATTTATCTTAAAGGGAAGTACTGAGGTCTCTAACTATTTTGGTTTTGTCAACTATTCCTCTAAGCAATCAAATTACCATTTCCACTTAGATATATTAGATGCTATGGCATTAAATTAAACAATAGTGATATTATTTATCTTTGGTGCTTTTAAACATATGTTTTATCTGATTATCTCTTTTAACCATGTCTACTTTCATAGTTATCCTTTCTGAGATGATGATTGTCACCCCTGATTTTTAAAATTCATCTAAGGGATGATAAATTCTGCTCTACCCTCTCATTTTAACTCTGTATAAGCCTTTATGCTTAAGGTGGGTATGTTAAAAGCAACATGTTGCATTCTGATTTTTAATGCATCATCTAGCATTCAAAGTTACAATGGTTAATTGTGTATTTCCCTCCATAATATCCATTTATAATCTTTTGTCTCTTTGTTCCCACTTTATAAAGAAGGTGATTAAAGAGAGAAGAAATGTGATTAATACTAGTAATCTATGAGTGAAATGGTCTAATCTCATTCCTTTAAATCTTTTTGTTTATTCTATCTAGACCCCCCCCAACCTATTCTTTGTCTATTTTTAGATCTGAGAAAAAGAACTTTTATATATATTTTATGTACTTGCTTTATATATTTTTTTTGGTTTACTCTTTTTTTTATTCCTTTTTGGAAGGCAATTGGGGTTAAGTAACTTGCCCAAAGTTACATGGCTAGTTTGTGTGTGTGTGTGTGTGTGTGTGTGTGTGTGTGTGTGTGTTAAGTGTCTGAGGCTAGAACCAAACTCTGGTCCTCCTGACTCCAGGGCTGGTGCTTTACTCAATGCACCACCTAGCCGCCCCTTTTTGATTTATTCTCAACTGGAAATTTATTTTTTCTTGGTACTATCCTTTCCTTCTTAAAAATCTCTTTCTTCTTCCTGTCTCTCCCAGTTTCCCTGTTCAATTTAATGTATTTCCACATAAAACTATGTGTGTGCTCATGTCTCCTTTTTCTAGTTCAGATGAGAATAAGATGCCTGCTCATCCCCACACCTTTTTTCTATTATTGCATACTCTTCTTCTCATTTGCCTAAATTATGAACAATAATAATTACTTCCTTCTTAATTTATTTCCTAATTATGTTTCTTCTCTCATCTTCCCCCCAACGCAAGCAATAAATAAAATACAAAAGCAATAAATAAGTACAAAAACACAAATAAGTACAGGAAGCTGTAAGGGTTATGGGATTTAAAGATCTCCCATGCCCCATGGACGTGCTGACATAGCAGAGCAAGAAAAAAAAAAAAAAGCCGAGCTAATGGTCCTGTGGTTGGCAGTTGGCGGCAGTTGCCTTTTTTTTTTTTTTGAGTTAGGACTCCGGCTGAGCACTGCCAGGGGCCGGAGCTGCTGGGAGCACTCTTCCAGGACACTGGGTGGTTGCTGTGAGTGGGGAGAGGAGGACCTTTGCCTGAGGTAGCCTGTTCTGTTTTAAAGGCTTGAAAATGTGGGTGCTTTCTACTTTATCTACCTGTGCCAATGTCATAACTACTCTGATGGCTTTCACTTTCTGGTTTTGGGACTCAGTCTTTTGGTATCTTAATAAATTTTCTAGTCTATTATCCCAAATGGCAAACCTGATGTATTTTGTGATGGATAATTATATCAGCATATTTATAATCTCTATAGGCATTGTGAATATGGCATTGCTGATACATTTGGCGACGAGGATGGGATCACAAAATGTCAGGCCTCTATTTGGAAGCAGTGGGGCTTTAGAGGGAGAAATGGCTATTCCAGGATGGGAGGATTTGCCTTATTCCTCTCTAGCCAGAGAATGGGCTAAATGCACAGGGCCCTGTGAAAACTGGGAACCAAGGCTAAAAGAGGGAGAACCTGGAGATTTGGAAAGATGTTTGAAAGCAATACCCATAGAACCAGGCAAAGAACTGGCAGGAGTGTGCAGGAGAGGCTGGGTGCTGCTAACAAGTTATCGCCTTATGTGTAAAAGTAGGGATAAGCTGCTGAAGGAAAGAGCTCGGATGGCTAGGGAGTCAGCTGGTTTGCCTGAGGATTCTTCTGTGTCACAGAACTCAGAAGAGCAAACTGGAGGGACTCATGTGGTCCAGGAGCAAGCTACTGTTCATGTAGCTAAAAGGAAGCAAAAAACTAGCAGAAGGAATGTACATGCAGCTTTTGTACAGGCTGGGCAGAGTTGCCCTGACAGCTTCCAGGAGAATGTGTGTGAGGAGAATGGAACAAGGTTAGATGAGGAGTCTCCTAATGTAGAAGCTCTCCCCATACGAAGAAGAAGGCAGGAGAACCACCGAGGCAAAACAGAGTCCAGGGAGATAATTGAGGATTTCACTCAACAGGAGATCACTGATATATTGAGTAGATTTACCCAAAGAATGGGGGAGTCTTTAGTGTCTTGGATAGTAAGAATCACTGATGAAGGCGCAGGAGGAATAACACTGGACAATGAGGACTGTTTAAAATTCATAAGTATCAGTCAGAATCCTTTTGTACACCAGGCTTTTAGGGATCACCATATGCAAGGAGGAAATAACAAAACTAATCTTCTAGCTTTAGCTGCAGAAGGTTGCAAAAAGCAATATCCAACTGAATCTATGTGGCCTAGGGGAGACAGACCCTGGTACTCACTTAGAGACTGTATGAGAAA
>NW_027187266.1:2847125-2862813 GCF_028583685.1 Petaurus breviceps papuanus
AAGGCTTGAAAATGTGGGTGCTTTCTACTTTATCTACCTGTGCCAATGTCATAACTACTCTGATGGCTTTCACTTTCTGGTTTTGGGACTCAGTCTTTTGGTATCTTAATAAATTTTCTAGTCTATTATCCCAAATGGCAAACCTGATGTATTTTGTGATGGATAATTATATCAGCATATTTATAATCTCTATAGGCATTGTGAATATGGCATTGCTGATACATTTGGCGACGAGGATGGGATCACAAAATGTCAGGCCTCTATTTGGAAGCAGTGGGGCTTTAGAGGGAGAAATGGCTATTCCAGGATGGGAGGATTTGCCTTATTCCTCTCTAGCCAGAGAATGGGCTAAATGCACAGGGCCCTGTGAAAACTGGGAACCAAGGCTAAAAGAGGGAGAACCTGGAGATTTGGAAAGATGTTTGAAAGCAATACCCATAGAACCAGGCAAAGAACTGGCAGGAGTGTGCAGGAGAGGCTGGGTGCTGCTAACAAGTTATCGCCTTATGTGTAAAAGTAGGGATAAGCTGCTGAAGGAAAGAGCTAGGATGGCTAGGGAGTCAGCTGGTTTGCCTGAGGATTCTTCTGTGTCACAGTACTCAGAAGAGCAAACTGGAGGGACCCATGTGGTCCAGGAGCAAGCTACTGTTCATGTAGCTAAAAGGAAGAAAAAAACTAGCAGAAGGAATGTGCATGCAGCTTTTGTACAGGCTGGGCAGAGTTGCCCTGACAGCTTCCAGGAGAATGTGTGTGAGGAGAATGGAACAAGGTTAGATGAGGAGTCTCCTAATGTAGAAGCTCTCCCCATACGAAGAAGAAGGCAGGAGAACCACCGAGGCAAAACAGAGTCCAGGGAGATAATTGAGGATTTCACTCAACAGGAGATCACTGATATATTGAGTAGATTTACCCAAAGAATGGGGGAGTCTTTAGTGTCTTGGATAGTAAGAATCACTGATGAAGGCGCAGGAGGAATAACACTGGACAATGAGGACTGTTTAAAATTCATAAGTATCAGTCAGAATCCTTTTGTACACCAGGCTTTTAGGGATCACCATATGCAAGGAGGAAATAACAAAACTAATCTTCTAGCTTTAGCTGCAGAAGGTTGCAAAAAGCAATATCCAACTGAATCTATGTGGCCTAGGGGAGACAGACCCTGGTACTCACTTAGAGACTGTATGAGAAAACTAAAGGAGGAGGTAATGAAAACTGCTATCCTGATTGGAGATGCAAATGCATATTATGATACCCCCCTAGGAGTTCCTCATAGAAATATCATAGTGAAGACGGCTCCTCCTGCATATAAGCACCTAATTCTGACTCTTTTAATTGGAGAAATAGGACACCCTCTTTCAGAGGTGCTGGATAAGATTTCACAATTAAGCGATTTAGGAGAATGGGAAAAAGACAAATTGCCTCAAGAGAGAAGAGTAAACAGCCAGAGGATTCAGAGACAAAATAGACCCACAAGAAGGCAACTGTTTACTGCTCTATTAAGAGCTGGGGTGGACTTTAGAAGAATAGATGGTATTCCAACTGAAGAGCTGCATGAGCTGTACCAAGAAAAGGTACTTAGCATTAGAATGAACAGGGAAGCAGGAACCACCCCCGCAGGTATTTCTGAATCTGAATCTTTGTATCCAAGTTTGCCCCACCTTCAGGGGGAATAGGAGATAGGCCAAGCCCCAGCCCAGATAAAAGAAATATGCAGAAGAGATTGCAGACCCCATATTGGTTTAACAATATATTGGAAGAATGGATCAACTACTGTGACTAGGGCACTGATTGATACTGGGGCTGAGGCCACACTTATCTATGGAAACCCTGATAAGTTTAAACATGGAACTCCTATTACTATCACAGGTCTAGGAGGCACTGAAATATCAGCCAGACAGGTTAAAATAACAATGAAAATTGGGCAGTTACCTAAGAAGGAATATACTGTGGTTGTTGTACCCATTCCTGAATACATCATTGGAATAGATGTATTGAGAGGCATGACTCTGAATTTACCTGAAGGAAGATACCAATTTGCTGTGAGGAAGATAGGAATTAATACAGTTTTAGTAGGAAAACTAAAAATGGACCCAATCACTTTACCTGAACCTTCTGAAGTAATTACTTTAAAACAGTATCGTGTGCCAGGTGGGCAAGATGAAATTGCCACTACTATAAAGGAATATGTTGAAGCAGGAGTGTTAGTCCCTACAACCACAAGATGGAATAATCCTGTCTGGCCAGTAAGAAAATCAGATGGGACGTGGAGAATGACTGTGGATTATAGACAGTTGAATAAGGTGACTCCTTCTTTGTATGCTGCTGTTCCAGATACCATCACCTTAATAGAAAGGATCCAGAAATATGATGGGACTTGGTACGCAGTTATTGACTTGGCAAATGCCTTCTTCACCATCCCAATAGACTCTAAACAATGGGACCACTTCGCTTTCACTTGGCAGGGTAGACAACAAGGGTACATACATAGCCCCACTATTTGTCACAGGATTGTGGCTGAACAGTTGGATGAATTAAAAAGGCTGCAGAGATTATAGCATATGGGAAGGATAACACTGTAACTATTGTTTATTCTGGAGAAGATGATTACAAAATTGTACCCTTAAATCATTTATTCTACCGTGAGTGAGGCTACAATAGTCTGGTTATTGTTCTTGATTTTTTGTTTGTTCACCTTGTTTGTTAGATTTGTTTCCACAGGCTTGGTACCCTCCATCTATAGATGCCTGATAGCTTAAGCTGGATATCACCCCCTGTCTGCAACTGTGATGTGTCACCCTTGGACCTGGCATCAAGCATATTAAGAACTGACCTCTCAAATGGGACCCCTAAGGACAGGGACAGCTCTACATCCGATTTCAGCAGCAAGTAGCCATAGAAGAAGAGATCTCCACCCCTTACCACAAGATTTTGGGGCCCCATTTGTTCAGGGTGGTAGGAATGATGGGGAGCTTGTGCTCAAGCCCCACCCTAAAATATGGTTTTTTGTGTTTATTGTGTGCTATTCTTGTTATATTGTTGTGAAATTTTGTTGACACCAGTTATTCCTACTATATTTTTGCCACGTAAGGGACACGAAAGATCTTGGGGCCGAATGTAAGGGTTATGGGATTTAAAGATCTCCCATGCCCCATGGACGTGCTGACATAGCAGAGCAAGAAAAAAAAAAAAAAGCCGAGCTAACGGTCCTGTGGTTGGCAGTTGGCGGCAGTTGCCTTTTTTTTTTTTTTTTTGAGTTAGGACTCCGGCTGAGCACTGCCTGGGGCTGGAGCTGCTGGGAGCACTCTTCCAGGACACTGGGTGGTTGCTGTGAGTGGGGAGAGGAGGACCTTTGCCTGAGGTAGCCTGTTCTGTTTTAAAGGCTTGAAAATGTGGGTGCTTTCTACTTTATCTACCTGTGCCAATGTCATAACTACTCTGATGGCTTTCACTTTCTGGTTTTGGGACTGAGTCTTTTGGTATCTTAATAAATTTTCTAGTCTATTTCCCCAAATGGCAAACCTGATGTATTTTGTGATGGATAATTATATCAGCATATTTATAATCTCTATAGGCATTGTGAATATGGCATTGCTGATACAGAAGCCTAGGGGTGGCACGCAGAGGCAGGCTGAAAAGCAAAGGTGTGGCATGCAGAGGCACACCAGGAGGAGACCTGATCAACTCCAGGGGCAAGTCATCCCACCAACCACAAGGTCCACTACCAGGCCTATCACCAAAGGGATGGGACTGGAAAGAGCAAGGTAAGAATAAAATGCAGGGCCCCTATCTGGGACAGGAAATACTCCTGGGACTACCACTCCATAGACCAGAAATTAAAAAAAAAAAAAGCCCCTATCAGGACCTCCAAGGACCAGGATGGCAGAGTGAACCCCATCTGCTCCAAACCCCCCCCACCCTGAAAACATAGTAACTATTGCCCCAGGGCAAAACCCTCAAAAGTAAAGGCTTAGGAACCCTAGAGGAAGGGCGTGGCTAGGGTCTTACCTCAAAATGTTTAGAAAGCAGACTACAAAGACTCTGGAGTCTTACTATCCTCAGAGGGAGGAACCAAACTCAGAGGGAGACAATGTAGACTCCACACCCACAGCTGAAACATCAACAGGGAACAGGTCCCAAGAACAGAAAGTTCTCCTAGATGAGCTCAAAAGGAACTTTGAAAACCAAATGAGAGAGATAGAAGACAAAATGAATAATTCTTTGAAAATCAAAATTGCAAAATTAGAAAAAACAGCTCCTTAAAAAGAAAAGTGTATGATATGGAAAAAGAACTCCAAAAACTAACCAAGGAAAATGATTTGCTAAAAACTAGAATCAACCAAATTGTAACAAATTACTCTATGAGGAACCAAGAATTAGTCAAACAAAACAACAAGAATGAAAAATTAGAAAAAGAGGTAAAATACCTCAATGGAAAAATAACTGACCTGGAAAACAGATCCAAGAGATATAATCTGAGAATCATAGGCCTACCAGAAAATCATGATGAAAAAATGAGCCTGGATAACATTCTCCAAGAGCTCATTAAGGAAAACTGCCTGAGATACTAGAACCTGAGGGTAATATAGAAATCAAGAGAATACACCGGACACTCCTGAAAGAGATCCCAAACTGAAAAGTCTTCGAAATGTGGCCAAACACAAGAACTACCAGGTAAAAGAGAAAATACTTCAAGAGGCCAGAAAGAAATATTTCAAATATCGAGGAGCCACAGTGAGGATCACACAGGATTTGATAGCCTCTACACTGAAAATTTGGTGGCAATGGAATACAATTTTCCAGAAGGCAAAAGAGCTCAGGTTACAAGCAAGGATCATCTACCCAGTGAGACTGAGCATATTCTTCCAGGCAAAGAGATGGTCATTCAACAATATAACAGAGTTCCAGACCTTCCTGATGAAAAAGCCAGAGATCAATGGAAAATTCAACCTCCAATTACGAGATGCAAGAGTGACATGGAAAGGTAAACAAGGA
Organism: Petaurus breviceps papuanus; assembly: GCF_028583685.1. NCBI lineage: Eukaryota > Metazoa > Chordata > Mammalia > Diprotodontia > Petauridae > Petaurus > Petaurus breviceps. Next base: position 2,852,118 of record NW_027187266.1, read on the forward strand.
AAACACACACACACACACACACACACACACACACACACACACACACACACCCTGCTATTTAATAAGAGCAAACTGTTTATAGACAAGTAGAGGGTAGGAGCATAAAATACACAAAATGATGATTAAAACAAATCTTATTAAGGGCTACAAAGGGACTACAATGGAAGAAGAGAAATGAATGAAGTGGAAAAGGGTAAATTTTACCACACAGAGAGGCATAAAAACAATATAGCAGAGGAAAAGAAGGGAGGGAGATGAGAATCATATGAGCTTTTCCCTCATTGGAGGGAATAACAATCAGTTAAGCATAGGACTCTATGGAAAAGAAACGCAAAAAAGATCATTTTAGAAGGAAAGAGGGGAGGGAGAAGAGCTTTGCATGACATTTGTTCCTGTCACTCCTGGTGCAAACAAGAAATAACATACTTCATTAAGTATAAAAATATCCTACAGGCAGTATGAGGGGCAAAGAGCTAAGAAAGGGGGGGGGTTAGGAGGGACGGAAGAAGTAAGGGAGAAGGAGAGGAAAAGGGAGGGGGGCTGATAAAGGAATACTGAAGGAAGCAGTGGTCAAAAGGAAAACTATTAAGGGGGGAAGGGAGAAAGGGGGAAAATATGAACATTAACAGGGGAGGGAATAGGATGGAGGGAAAGAAAGAGATAACAATCATAACTGTAAATGTGAATGGAATGAACTCTTCCATAAAACAGAGACAGATGGCAGAATGGATTAGAAATCATAATCCTACAATATGCTGTTTACAAGAAACACATCTGAAACAGAGGGATACACACAGGGTAAAGGTAAAAGGCTGGAGTAAAATATATCATGCCTCAGCTAAAGTAAAAAAAAAAAAAGCAGGGGTAGCAATCCTTATCTCAGATAAAGCAAAAGCAAAAATTGAACTAATTAAAAGAGATAAGGAAGGAAACGATATCCTGTTAAAAGGCACCATCAAGAATGAAGCAAATTTATTAACATATATGCACCAAGTGGAATAGCATCCAAATTCCTAGAGGAGAAGGTAAAGGAATTAGAGGAAGAAATAGATAGCAAAACTAAACTAGTGGGAGACCTTAATCTCCCCCTCTCTGAACTTGATAAATCCAACCTCAAAATAAACAAGAAAGAAGTTAAGGAGGTGAACAGAATTTTAGAGAGGATAGGTATGATAGATCTCTGGAGAAAACTGAATGGGGATAAAAAGGAATATACTTTCTTCTCGGCTGTTCATGGCACATACTCAAAAATTGAACATGTTCTTTGGCATAAAAACCTGACAATTCTATGCAGTAAGGCAGAAATATTAAATACATCCTTCTCAGATCATGATGCAATAAAAATTACATACAATAAAGGGTAATGGAAAGACAGACTAAAAACTGATTGCAAAGTAAATAATTTAATCCTAAAGAATGAGTGGGTCAAACAAGAAATTATAGAAACAATCAGTAATTTCATGCAAGAGAATGATAATAATGAGACAACATACCAAAATGTGTTGGATGCATTAAAGGCAGTTCTTAGGGGAAGTTTTATATCCCTGAGTGCATACATGATTAAATTAGAGAAAAGGGAAGTCAATGAATTGGGCATGCAATTGAAAAACCTAGAAAAAGAAGAAATACAAAATCCCCAATTAAATACTAAATTAGAAATATTGAAAACCAAAGGAGAGGTTAATAAAATTGAAATTAAGAAAACTATTGAATTAATAAATAAAACTAAGACCTGGTTTTATGAAAAAAACAATAAAATTGATAGACCTTAGTCAATATGATAAAAAAAAAAGAAGAAAACCAAATTATGAGTATCAAAGATGAAAAGGGTGAATCTACCTCCAATGAAGAGGAAATCAAAACAATAATTAGGAATTATTTTTCCCAATTGTATGCACATAAATTTGACAATCTTAGGGAAATGGATAAATATTTACAAAAATACAAGTTGCCCAGATTAACTGAAGAGGAAGTAAATTACTTAAATAACCCCATCTTAGTAAAAGAAATTGGACAAGCCATCAGTCAGCTCCCTAGGAAAAAATCTCCAGGGCCAGATGGATTTACTAGTGAATTCTATCAAACATTTAAAGAACAATTGATTCTAATACTCTGCAAACTATTTGGGAAAATTAGTGAAGGAGTCCTACCAAATTCTTTTTATGACACAAATATTTTACTGATACCTAAATCAGGAAGAGATAAAACAGAGAAAGAAAATTATAGACCAATCTCCCTTATGACTATAGATGCAAAAATTCTAAATAAAATATTAGCAAAAAAGACTACAGTAATTTATCCCAATAATAATACCATTTGATCAGGTAGGATTTATTTCAGGAATCCAAGGATGGTTTAATGTTAGAAAAACCAACAGTATAATCTGTTGGTCTGATCATATCAACAATAAAACTAGCAGAAATCACATGATCATCTCAATAGATGAAGAAAAGGCTTTTGACAAAATACAACATCCATTCCTATTAAGGACACTAGAAAGTATAGGAATAAATGGAGCCTTCTTTAAAATAATAGGTAGCATCTATTTAAAACCATCAGCAAGTATTATATGTAATGGGGATAAGCTAGAAGCATTTCCAATAAGATCAGGGATGAAAAAGGGTGTCCACTATCACCCCTCTTATTCAATCTGGTACTAGAAATGTTAGCAGTAGCAATTAAAGAAGAAAAAGAAATCAAAGGAACCAAATTAGGCAAAGAAGATGCCGAGGAAGACTCTTAGCTAAGACTCTTATGCTAAGAAGACTCTTAGCAGACGATATGATGATATACTTAGAGAATCCTAGAGAATCAAGTAAAAAACTACTTGAGACAATAAATAAATTTGGTAAAGTTGCAGGATATAAAATAAAGTAGCCTCCCTTTTAGTAGAGAGAAAAGGAGAGATGCAAGAAATTTTGTGGCAGTAGAAGTGACCTTACCCATACCCAGTCTCTTTATGCAGTCATAATAGATTCATCTCATGCCATATTCTTCTTCACATTATAACTTATACCTTATTTGCCCTACTAAATAATGCAGCCTGTTCCTTGAGGATAGTGACCAAGCCTTTTTATTGTATCTCTCAGTTACTAATAGAGGACAGGGCCTAATTGATGTAATTTCTGAAAGACAATACAGTACTAAGTAAAATGCTATCTGGAGCTCCCCAATTGATGCCTGGCTCTGAAATAGTTTAGCTTTTCAATTGTCAAGACATTTAACTTATCAGAACGTCAATTTCCTCATCTATAAAATGGAGATAATGTCAAAGGATGATTTTGAGGAAAATGTTCTGTAAACTTTAGGTAAATGTGAGATATTATATGATCTGTTGTGGTTTTTTTAAGTTTGATGAATGGAGGAAATATTCAGTTACCTTTGTAAGAAAAATGTTTCAAATCAAGGTAACAGATATTATAGCTATACCTCACATCATCCTGAGAGCTTTCTCTTTCTCTTCTTAGCAGAAACATAATGCACAGACAATGGAAATGAGAATGCAAATGAAAATGTCAATATACTCTGCCTTTATTGGTTGTTTTTGAAGAGGTCCAAAATGACATCATTATTCTAGAGTCAAGTTACAATGTGTCCAACTGTGGCTGATCAGACCAGTATGATCTTGGAATGTTCTATCACAGGTCAGGTACAAATAATCCATGTGAACTTTTGGGGTGGTTTCTCTAAATTTGCACATCTTACGCCTCTTCTTTAGCTACTTCAGTTCTGCCCAGCACCTTCTCTCATGTGGGCATGCCATGCTGAGTGATCCTGTGCCAGTGACTCCCATGTCACACAATCAATTCCAAAGTTCTTAAGAGAGACCTTGAGAGTGTCCTTGTATTACTTCTTCTGGCCACCATGTGAATGCTTGCCCTTTGTGAGCTCTCCATAAAATAGTCTTTTTGGCAAGTGAATGTTTTGCATTTGAACAATGTGGCAAACCCATCAGAGTTGCACTCTCTGAAGCAGAGTCTGAATGCTTGGCAGTTTAGTTTGAGAAAGGACCTCAGCATCTGGTATCTTATCCTGCCAGGTGATCTTCAGAATCTTCCTAAGACAATTCAAATGGAAGTGATTCAGTTTCCTGACATGGTGCTGGTAGACTATGCAGGTTTCACAGGCATATGAAAATGAGGTCAGCACAATGGCTCTGTAGACCTTCAGTCTGGTAGCCAATCTAAATAATTTTTCTCCCACACTTTCCTTTAGGGCCTCCTAAACACTGAACTAGCTCTGGAAATTCATGCATTTTAATTGCAAAATCTACACCAGATTCACGGCACTCCCCTTCACTGCAGCCATTCCAGAAAAACATGTATCCAACTCCAACTTCAGAAAGCTGGTCTTCATTTTCCAGCCTTGTTTCACTCAGGACTGCTAGTTGGATGTGATACCTATTGAGTTCTCTTGTAAAAAGAGCTGGATTTTGTTTTGTCTATAAGTGTGCACACATTGCATGTGCTGATGGTGAGTGGAATCATCTTTGCAGATGTTTTGTACATATTTTTTGTGTGTTATGGCAGGGTAGGATCCCTGCCTGCAACAGTAATGAGGCCTGCAATGGGTAAGCAGACAATTTCTAAGGCACCTTTTCTAACCCCTTCCTCACACCAGGGGGTGAGCAGTGTGTTCCTGCAGCACTCAGTGTATCTGCACCGGCTGCTTCGTCATTTGCCTGTTGCCACAGGACTTTGAGATAGGTAAAATGGTATGGGTAATATCTTTTGATGTCCTTTTGATTTATAAATTAGAGTAAGACAGAGTTGCAAGGAGTTATTGTCCTCACTCTCTCCTCCAGAGTCATCACAGTCCAGTGGCAGGACAGAATCAAGATGACTGGCTACGGCTCAAGATGCAGTGGATGACCTTGGTATCTTCAATATCTAACCAAGCTCTAAGTGCCTCACAAGGCCTTAGTTGGAACAGTTTGTTCTCATCTGCCAATTCCACCAGGGGAAGTCCTCACATGGCTGGGGTGGACCCCCCCATAACTCACCAATGGATTTGAGACCCCTCAGTTACCCTCAACCTGATTTAGTCCTTCTGACAAAAGGATTTACCAGGGCATAGCTGCTTCCATGCCACAGCTTCTTGGAGCCACAGGTGAGAGTTAGGCAGAACAGGTGGACAGCAAAGGTGGAAAGCAGTCCTGAAAAGGACTCAGAAGCCGTCACATAAGAGGTACTAGTCTTCTCTGAACACACTCTACATCCTTCTGCCCTTATTAGTCTATACTTGGAGGACTAACACCACATTTTAGGAAAGCATCAACAAACTGCAGCACCTCAAAGGAGGATGACCAGTATGGTGATTGTATCTAAAACCATACCAAAGAAACCAACTAATGGAAATGAAGATTCTGAAGCTGAAGATGAGAAAATTTAAGGAATATGTAATAACTGACTTCAAGTTTTTAAAGAGCTGTCTTCTGGAATAAGGACTAGACTTGTTTCACTAAGGCCTCAAAGAGAATACCCCGGAGCAACAGGGGTATGCTGCAGGGAGTCAAAATTTGGCTCAATCTAGAGAAACACCACCAGCACCCAAAACAATAAAACCAAACAAACAGAAAAAACAAAGTTCTAACAGTTTGAGCTGTCCAAAAGAAGCATGGACTGCTTCTCTAGGTTGTGAGTTTGCCATCACTCGAAGCCCTCTTTCAAATACAAACTGGATAACCATCTTGCAGGAATGCTGTAAAAGAGATACTGCTTAGGATGAGATATTCTTTTAGGTACCATACAATTTTGTGATTCTATGATTCTTTTCTCTTCTGTCTGGTTGGCTACCCTATTTTTATTGTCTTGGCCTAGGTGTGGACAAATTCTTTATTTTTCCTCAATCAACCAAAAAGTGTTCAAGATTTACAAAAGTAGATTTATTAGGCAATTAATAGGAAAATTACATAAAGTGATGAAAAACAGAATTACATATGAAGCACAGAAGTGTAGTCCTAAAATAACTATAATATAGACCCAGATTGATTGGGACAGCTTGTACATTTTTATTCCCAGTCCATCTTGGTCTAATTTTTCCTCCATTCCAGCGCTCAGCACTAATTGGTTTTCTTTTCTTGTTTTAAAACCTGTTTCATCTTCTATCAAGTTCCTGCTTCTAAGATACCTATGCCTCCCTGATCATGGGCAGAATGAGTGACATAATTACAATATATCATGTAGAAGAGATTCCACAAAACATCTAAATTTATTTAGACCTTGCTCTTCAGGCAAAGATTGCACAAGATGACACCCAAAGTATTCTCTCTGAGATTCTGTGATCTTTAGTCCCACTTGGAGAGGAGGAAACTGAAGCCAAGGTGACACAATGGAGGTCACATGGCTAGTTAATGGAATCTCCAGGATTATAACTCTGGACTTGACTTCCAGTCAATGTTCTTTGCTCTACAACATGCTTCCCCAGGTTCATTTGGATTTGGAATTGACATTAGTACCTCCTAAAAGTCACACATCCATATTTCTATAATCCCCAGGAATACACAGTAGCAATTTATTCTAATTGCTTAAAATCTAGTATCTTGGAACTGTCAATGGAGAATTTAGGATGGTATGAGGTTTTCATTGGAAAGGCTTGGCCTTGGAGCACAAGTTAGGACTCTAAATCTATGTATCCAAACATTTAGACTATGAAATCAAGAAGATGGAGGGGAAGGGACAGAAGGCACATGTGATTGCTATAATATTCAAGGCAACATTTTTGGATCAGTGAAAGCACACATTAGCAGACCCTAATTTTTGTTGTAATGAAACTTCTTCTCCCTTGCTGTGTTTCCTCTAGTAACTCTTCCTAGAGAGGAAGAGAAATTCCACTATTCTCCCTACATCTTCTTTTTCCATGCTTTAAGGTAAGTGGTATTTGCTGGACAGTAGATGACCAGATGTGGAAGGATCATTGCAAACTGTGGAAGTGTGTCATTTCCATGATCAAGAACTCCAAGATTCTATACCATCCATATCACAATCTTCTATAATTCCATTTCACTCTATGCCTCAGTCTTAAACATATTCTTTATCTTCACTGAGACTTCACATTTCTACACTTTTAAGTACTTTGCTAGGTTATTAGCCCTATTGTTGCTACAGTTTCCCTTATTGATCTAAATTCCTTTGCTGACCAGCTCAATTCTATACTATCTTCTACCTCTAGTTGCTCCCTTATCCATAAGCCAGTAGTGCCTTTCCAAATCTCAACCTTGTATTACTCCCTTGATCTATACCTTCCTCTACAACACTTGTATTATTCAAAAGACCTGTACTTCATCTGCTATGTACATTCATACAACCTGAGTCCAGTACATTTTTTCCTACTCTCATCTGGACCCTCATGCAGCAAGGCAATCTTTCCACTCTTCCCTAATTGAGTTTATATCCCACTCACCAAAGCAACTAATCCAAATCTTCTCCTCTTTCCTCAAGTCTCTCACACCATCCTTTATCTTTACCACACTGGCTTATGAAAAGAAGACCATTCTCTATGAAATTCCTCTGATCCACCCTCTCCAATTCTCTCCAACAGATTTTCCCAGCTTTCTTCCCTGTTTCCCAAACTTCAGGCACTCTTTACTATCTACTGACTCATTCCTTCTCTGCTCCTGCCAAAATGCCCAATTCTCCCTGCCCCTTGTCCACAAAGGAAAAAAAAAACCTTCCCCAGGTCTTACCAACCTTACTAGCTATCCTCTCACACCTCTCCTACCTCTCTTGGCCAACTCCTAAGAAAAGCAGTCTATACTCATTAACCTCTACTTTCTCTCTTCTTATTTTCTTCTGAAACTTCTGTAGTTCAGTTTCCAACCTCATCACTCAACTGGAACTACTTATTCCTAAATGATCAATGGGCTCTTAAATGCTAAATATAATGGGTTTCTTTTGATCAAACCTTAAACTTTTCACTCTGTGCAACATCTGATGCTGTTTGCTTCCTTTTTCATGAAGTACACTTATCCTTCTGATTTTCTGACACTTCTCTCTTTATTCTCTTCCCATCTGTCTAATTATGCTCTCCTGATCTTCCTTACTAGATCTTCATCCATGGCATAAGTCCTTATCTGCAGGCATACCCAAAAAGTCTATCCTGCGACCTCTTCTCTTTTCATTCTTTACTCTCTCTTTTGTTGACTTTCCTCATTCTAGCCTGATTATATATGTGTATGTAAATATGTGTAATCTCACGTCATATGATTTTAATGTTATAACATACATAAATATGATGTTATATATTATCCAGTTCTCTGTGTGTATATATATCATGTATGTGATAGATAATATGTACATGCACATATACATATGTGTATGTGGCATGAAATATATAGTGCATGTGATAGATATATAATATAGTATATATGATATATAATACAGTCTTTCTCTTGAGCTCTAGTTCACATTACCAATCACCGTACAATATTTTGAATCAGATGTCCCTAGGGATCTCAAACTAAATACATCCTAAACTGAATTCATTACCTTTCCCAAAAATCTCAACCCCCTTCTGAACTTCCCTATTTCTGTCACAGGCACCACCATTCTTCTAGTTTCCCAGGTTTGCAACCTCAATGTCACCCTCAGCTCTTCACTCTCATCCCGCATCTCCCTTCATGATTCAGGTTAAGTACCATGTTATATAGGAAAACATTCTTGGTGACCTCCCTCTGCCCCATCCCCAATACTGTATTGTTTTCTCCTGTCCTCCTCCACCGAGGGAATGGAATAAGTATTTTTATATGGAGCCTGCTACATGCTAGACAACATAATAAGCACTTTTACAAATGTTAAGCCATTTAATCCTTACAACAACCCTATGTGGTAGGTGCTCTGTCATCCTCATTTTACAGGTAAAGAAACTGAGGCAGACAGCTTCTGTAACTTGCACATATAGCTACTAAGAGTCTGAGGCTAGATTTGAACTTGGGTCTTCTTGACTCCAAATCCGGTATTTTCCCACTATGACATTAGATGCCTCCTAAGGTTTTCTTCATATTACTTCCAAAGTTATTTTCTATTCTAACACTCACACAATATTGGGGGCACTGGGCCTAAAGTCAGGAAAATCTAAGTTCAAATCTGGCCTAAGATACTTAATAGCTTTGCAGCCCTGGGCAAGTCACTTAACCCCTATTTGAATCAGTTTTCATCTGTAAAATAAGAACACACTGGAGAAGGAAATGGCAAGAAAATCTCATGCACCAAAGACTGTAGGGTCACCTAGAGTCAGACTCAACTGAATGATTAAACAACAGCAACAACAACAATGATGTATGCCCTGTTGGGATGTAAGGTTCTTGAAAGAAACTTATTTTTACCTTTGTATGCCCAGCATCTACAATAATGCTAGGAATATAGGAGGTGATTAATAAATGATTTTTGCTTGACTGAGCTTGAGGATCACTGTGAAAACTTGGGTTAATGTAGTCTTGAAAAAATCACTGTATTCCCATTAAATAATTGATGTTTGAAATCAGGCCTAGGAAGTATTACACCATGAAATTTTATACCATGAAAAGTATGTTTAAGGAAGACATGAGTTGACCTAAGGAATATTGTCTTTGGGCAAAAAGACATACAAAAATAAATAACTCGTTGCAATTCCCCTGGCACACGAGGGATCCAGTCAATAGTAAGTACTGTAGAAGATCAGAGGAGGGGGAAGTTTCTATGAGATAGGGTGGTCATTGAAGGTTTCACAGAGGTCATACTCCAGCTGGGCCCTGAATCTAATCGACCTCAATAAGCAAAGAACTGTCCTAAGTACTAGAGATACAAAGACAAAATGTAAAATAGTTGCTTTAAGGAGCTGACATGCTAATGGAAAATACATATAAACAGATAAGTGCATAGAAGATAGAGACAACAAACTCTGTGGAGAGTGGAGGTTGACAAGAAAGCTTGATATGACTCATGGACTAAGCCTTACTGACTCCAAGACTTGACTCTAAGACTAAGTCAAGAGTCAGAGATTCTGAGAGGTAGAGTTCAGGAGGGAGTACAGACCAGTAATGGAGGGCATCTTGTGCTCAAGCATAAAGGTGGGAGATAGTATACCGAATTCAGGAAAAGTATGCAGGCCATTTCAGCTGAAGCAAAGACTGGATGAAGGGAAGTAATGTGAAATAAACCCAGAAAAGTAAGATTGAGTCAAATTGTGAAAGGCTTTCAATGTCAAATAGATGAGTTTGTAGTTTGTCCTAGAGGAAGTAGGGAGCCACTAAGGATTCTTAACCAGAAGAATTACAATATCAGATATGAATTAGGAAAATTATTTTGGCTGTAGTTCATGCCTCACAGCACACTTAGCTTCCATCAAAGCTTAGATCAAATACCATTTCATCTGGGAAACCCTCTTTTGATTCCTCATTTGCTATAACCCTCTTCTTGGAAATCCATTCGTATTTTATTTTCTATATTTATATTGTTTCCTTTCAAAAGCATATGAGCTCCTTGGGAGCAGAGAATGTTTCATTTTTGTCTTTGCATCCCTATTGCCAAGTATTCCTCTCCACATAGCACTCCTGGAAGTTTACCCAATGCCCATAATTCTCACACAGGAACCACAGAATGGTGTTCTCTCTCTCTCTCTGTCTCTGTCTCTCTGTCTGTCTCTCTCTCTCTCTCTCTGTCTCTCTCTCTCTCTCTCTGTCTCTCTCTGTCTCTCTCTCTCTGTCTCTCTCTCTCTCTCT
>NW_027187266.1:2862913-2907599 GCF_028583685.1 Petaurus breviceps papuanus
TCTCTCTCTCTCTCTCTCTCTCTCTCTCTCTCTCTCTCTGTCTCTCTTTCTCTGTCTCTCTTCCAAAACTTGTATATTCTAGTTTCCATACTCAACTCAACTGAAAGTGGTATCCCCTGCAACATCCTTGTACTCCTTCCTCTGATTGGCTGGTTCCTCCCAGAGCTTTTGTAAAGAAAGTATCCAAACCAGTCATGACCTCATTCCTCTCCATGCTCCACATCTAACTTTACTGTCTTGACCACATCCACCTCTCTTCCTATTTTCATCTTCCTGTTATATGTGTTCCTTCATTAGAATATAATTTCTTGAAGGTAGTGATTATCTTCAGTATTCCCAGAACTAAGCATTGTGCCTGGCACATAATATACACTTAATAAATGCTTGTTGACTGGTTCAGGGTCTGGCACACAGTAGGTGTTTAAGATTGTTGAATAGAATTGATGATGAATATGAGGGAAAAGATGAAAGTTTGGAAAATAATGGCTGTTGTAATAGTCAAGGAAAGAGTAAATAAGGTTGGATGGTTCAAATAAGTAGAGAGAAGTAGGGAAGCCATTAAATTATTATTAATCTCTGATAAATTAATTCATTAAAAGTTGTTAATGGAGTACCTGTTTTAGATCACTCTTGTTGAATGTCATTTTTAAGTCAAAGGACTGAATTTCTAATAGTTGCAATTTTGGACATGATGGCAGGATAATGGCGAGGTATTTTTGAAGGGCTTAGGTTAGGAAGATGGGGGGTTTCAGAAAAATTCTTCAGACTATCCCACAGAAAAACAACCTATCCCCTTCTGTTTTCTGTCTGATGCCAACCTGCCCTCAGCAGTGACTATTTCAGGCTAGCAGAATGATGGGTGGATCAAATATGGCTGAGATTTATTTTAGCTGTTTGGAAACTGCTGTGTTTTGAAGGCAATGTGGGTGATTTAAAAAACATGTAAATTGTGTGTGTGTGTGTGTGTGTGTGTGTGTGTGTGTTTTATTGTACTTGTGCCCTGAGGCTTCTTAGGTGAAGGGCTCCCTTTAAAAATTCGGAACAAATAAATAAAAGGAGCGATGACCCAAATCTTTGCCTCAAACTGGAACTGAGTTCAAACTTTGAGGAGGATCAAAAGCTTGATTAACTGTTGTTTGTTTGCTTTTAGAAGCTTTGCTTCCCTCCAACTCTAAAAGTGAAAGTGATCAAATATTACATTCTGAGAGAGGTTCTTGTCTCAATATTTCCAGCGGGGCTGAAACTCGAAAGTACTTGTGAGGCAATAGGGGATCATGTGAGACCTGCAGTCCAATGTCCAGATTGGAGAGGTTAGGAGGAGTTCAACTCAGCCTGATTTTAGCATCCAAGCAAAACATAGCAGCAGTGTTGTTTTCAGAGGAACTAAGATCCTAGAGGGCAGAAAACATCATTTACATGAATCAGAAAAAGGGCATGCATATGTGCTTTCAAGAAGAGCTAATTCGTTGGTTGAAAAGGGAGGAAAATCCACAGGATGTACTCTGAAGTCTGGGGTCATTTGGAGGCAACAGTATGGTGAAGCAGTGGAAAGGGAACCCAGATATTGGCATTTTAGTGCCTACTAGGTGACTACGAACATCTTATTTCCTCTGAGCGTCAGTTCTTGCATCTATAAAATGGAATTGGACTAGAAGACCTCTAAGGATTTTTGAACCCTAAAATCCTAGAAAATACTCTCAGTATTTCAATACTTGTCTCTACTGTATGGAATCACCTTCAGATTTCTGTCTACAAGGAAGAAAGGAAGCAAGCATTTATTATTCACCTTACTATGTTCCAGGCACTGTGCTAAGCACTTTACAAATACTATTTCATTTCATTCTCAGAGCAACCCTGAGAGGTTGGTTCTATTATTGTCCTTCTTTTACAGTTGAGGAAACTGAGACAAGACAGTCATTAAGTGACTGGTCCAGGGTCACACAACCTATGAAGTGTCTGAGACTAGATCTGAACTCAGATTTTCCCGACTCCAGAACCAACATTCCATCCACTGTACCACCTTTACTGCCATGTACAACATAGAGAGGGTTGATCATTAGGACAGTTATTCTGATAAAACTTTAACAGAGTCTATACAGGAGTTATCTTTGGCTCAGTTGATTCCTTAAATTGTAAATTGAAAGAGAGAGAGAGAGAAAGAGAGAGAGAGAGAGAGAGAAAGAGAGAGAGAGAGAGAGAGAGAGAGAGAGAGAGAGAGAGAGAGAGAGAGAGAGAGAGAGAGAGAGAGAGAGAGAGAGAGAGAGGAACACACATCATTTTCTATTTTCTCTTAGGGGGCACATCTATTTAAGGATGATTTTATATCCTCATTGCCTAGTGCTTGACATGTAATATGTGCTTAATAAAATCCAGGTTTTGCTTTAGTGGAAAGAAGACTTGGACTGGGAGTGAGATGGCCAGCTCTGACATGGATTAGTTATTGTGTAATAATAGACAAGCCTTCTTGTGAGGCTTCAATTTCCTCATACGTAGTATATGGAAAAGAAGACTTGAATGACTACATGCTAGGGCAGCTAGCCTGTACAGTGGATAGAGCACTAGACCCTGAAATAGGAAGACCTGAGTTCAAATCCAGTCCCAGATACTAGCTGTGTGAATCTGAGCAAGTTGCTTAATCTCTATCTTTAACATGAGGATGATTATGTAACATCTACCTCCTGTCGTTAGGATAAAATGAAATAATATTTGTAAGGCATTTTGAAAACCTTAAAGCAATAGCTATAGTGAGCAAAAAACCTTGAAAGTAATAAAATACGTCTGTAGAAATGTTATTATTATTTAATATTTGATTTTTCTCAATTGCTTGTAAAATCATCTTAACACTCATTTTTTTTCTTTAGTTTTGAGTTCCAAATATTCTTCCCTACCTCTCCTGCCCCCTAATTGAAATGACCAGTGATTTGTTATAGGTTATACATGTGCAGTCACGCAAAACATAATTCTACATTAGTCATGTTATCAAGAAAACAAAAACCCTGTCCCCCAAAAAACCAAGAACAATAAATAAAGTTTAAAAAATTATGCTTTGATTTGCATTCACACTCCATCAGTTCTTTTCCATTTGGCCAGTTCTACTTTTTAAGGAGTTCTTCTCTTTAAAGGATTTTTGTGCCTCTTTTAATATTTGGTCTATTCTATTTTTTAAGCTGTTGTTTTCTTCAGTATTTTTTGGTGCCTCCTTTACCAAACTGTTGACCTTTTCAACCTTTCCATTTCTCTTATGCGATAGTGATTTCCCTTCCTTTATTCCTTATTGGTTTCATAAAATGTCCTCTGTCCTTTCAGTTTCTGGCATCTCCTGAGACCATCAAAACAGAGGAAAAATAGGCACCATCCTCTGTCATATTTATCTTTCTCTACCATCTATAAAGATATTGGGGTTCTGAGAAAACATTTGTTTCTTATCTCCCATTATCATATAAATAATTCATCCAAACATATTCTCTTCCAATTGAAAAAATGTGTTGACCTATTTTTGTTTCTTTTGGCTCCTTACATTTCTACTGCAAAATATCTACTCAGTTCTGGCCTTTTCATCAATAGGAGAGAGATAAGCATTTTCTGTAGCTCCTACTATGAGCCAGTTATCTCATTGGACACTCACAACAAATTTGTGAAGTAGGTGCTGTTATAATCCCATTTTATAGCTGAAGAAATTGAGACAGCACTAAGAATTGCATTGTTAGTTAATGTCTGTGGTCACTTTTGAACTTGGGTTTTCCTGGAAATTCATTTCATTAAGGGTCCATTTCCTACCCCCTCCTCAATCCCCCTTAAAGGATTATACTTAGTTTTGCTGGACAAATTTATTCTATGGCATCTGTTCATATTGGCTGAGAGACTTGGTCAGATACTGTGGGGGAACTTGCATAAAACTAGAAAGCTAGTTTGGAATCAGAGACTAGAGTGACTAGCAGCTTAGTTTTTGGCAGAAGCTTCTGGTTAAGGCCCTGAGAAAGAATTATTGAGAAAGAGAGAAAAGAGCCACAGCCTTTTCCTACAACCTACCACTCCTTAAATAGAGGAGGACACTTGGATATGCCCCCCCCAAAAAAAAACCATGAAAATGGTCACATACATACATCTGCCTAAATTTACATTCTGTATGACAATCTACCCAGACAGCATGATTGACCATGCTTTGCCACCTATGGACAAACAAAAACTTTGTTATTGGTCATTTAGGAAGAATGAGGAGAATAGTAACTCAAGAAATCTGGCTCACTAAGAGTTTGTTGCCCATAATGTACCTCTTTGGGCTCTTTAATATAGCATATAAATGAATTAAACATGTAAACGAGCTTTGTTTACAAAAGCCTTCAGAGGCAGTGATAGAACCTCTTCCTACCCTCCTCTCCTCCCCACAATATCCCATAGGAATAAGAAAATAACCCTACAGCCACTCTCCCTTTGTCTCTGGAGGCATCTCTCACAGGATTAACATCAAGCAGTAAATATTGAAACTTCATTTTAAGTCTTGGGCAGTCAAGACTGAATACATGGGATTTAATCACCACAGCACCAATATAAATATATAAGATTGTGAAAGGAATACTGTAATTGACTTGTTAAATGATAATTATATCAATTAGATATTGAGACATTACAATAATTATAAAGAACAAGGATGAATCAACAAAAACTATTCAGCATAGGATAAGATAAATAGGTTTTAAAAACATAATGTTTAAAGTACTTGCTAATAACAAGAGATATTCCTTCAAAAGAAATGAGTTTAAAGTAATTAAGCATGGTTTGCCTATTGGGAAGGGAATTAGGGCATTAGATTAATTAGAGAGTATGCATTGGTGGGAAGTAATCTCTGCAGCTAACTATCTAGGCCAATCCCCATCCTTGCAAAGTCTCAGTATTTTCTTTAAATTTACTTCAACTCTACAAAAATTTATTAAAGCACTATTTTGTACCGAGATGGCCTACTGGACAGAGCTGGGCTCAGAGTTTGCATAAGTTGGGTTCAAGTCCGAAAGCACATTAGCTATGTGACCCTGGCAAATCACTTGACTTCTCAGTCCACCAAGCAACACTTGGATTATAATTTGAAGAACAGGTACAGCCTGTATCAATAGTTGTCTCACCTGTTGTCTTATATGAATGAAATCACAGTTTCAGAACAAAAACACACAAAAGTCCTATGACCCTGGGCACTGGTGATACAAAGACAAAACAAGACATAGTACCCTATGCTCAAGAAATTTACAATCTGTTTGGAGGAGGGGAGAAGAGAACGACAAGTATAATGCATATATGTTAATTATATATATATATATGTATAAACATATATATTTAATATATATTAAGTATAATGTAATATGATAAGTAGGACATCTTCACAAATTCAAATCTGGCCTCAGATACTTAATAGCTGTGTGATCCTGAACAAATCATGATTTTCTTGTATCACTCTCATTTCTTTTTCCAATTCTTCCTCTACCTCTATTATTTAATTTTTAAAATCATTTTTAACTTTTCCAGGAATTCTTTTTCAGCCCAAAATTAATTCACATCTTTGAGACTGCCACTCCAGAATTCATTTTGAGTTGGAAATTTAGGCGAGTTCAGATGAGTTCTTGCTTTTTCTCTGCCATCTTGGCTCTATCCCTTTTCCTCCCCCCCCAAAAAAAATGTGAGTTGTTATTATATAAGAATACATAAGGCTCTTTAAAAAAAACTAAACTTCACTGATAAAGATAACTAAGATTCCAGGGGCAAGGAGTTGCTTGAGAACCATGGGATGGAAAGGTGCATCCCAACTCTTCCTCTCCCTACCATCAGCTTCTTAGGAAATTAAATCACCAGTAGGTGTAGAAGCTGCCAGTGTCAGGGAAATGATTCTTGTGAGATGGCTCAAATTTATATGGAGAAGAAAATATATGAAACATAGGAAGGCTGTTTTCTTGTGGGTAATCCAGGGGTGAACTACATACAAGGACCTGGCCATTAGCAGTTACCTTTCTCTCCACCATTTCATTCTCCATTCCAGATAAGTATTCAGTCTTTTCCTGCCAAGTCTCAGGAAAGTCCTACTTAATGGATTAAGAGGAAAGGAATAAACATTTATATAGCATTTATGATATGCCAGGCACCCTTCTAAGCACTTAACAAATATTCAGTCATTTGATCATCAAACACTGCAAGATAGGTGCTGTTATTATCCCTTTCTCACAGTTGAAGAAACTGAGGCAAACAGAAGTCAAGTGACTTGTTTAGGGTCACATAGCTGTCTTTTGCCATATTTTAACTCAGGTCTTCCTGACTCCAATCTAGCACTGCAGCACCTAGCATCCTTTATTAGATGTAACAGTTTCCTGACTCAAGCAAATATTTTGATGAGAATCAAGATACTACTTTCTTCATTCAACAATTTTATTTATGAAGCACCTGCTCCTTTTGTTCTGCCCTATCTTCATTCACCAGGATTCTCTCTGCTGTTGCCTAGATTCTTGACACCCAGCCTTGCTTGCACTTCTGCTCTTAGCCATTCATCTCTAGTCTTGCCTCCCACCTGCATTTCTGGAATGAACCAAAACATCCTTACTATTGAGTAAAGAAATTCAGGTTAAATAGTGGCTTACAAAGTTCCTTTTTGGAGCATCCTACATAACTCTCCAACTGAAACCTCATTTTTTCTATCTCATAATAGTCAGTGGGAATTCTTTATTTTGTAAAAAAAATCATACAAATTATAAAACAAAAACAAACCCCCCAACATTTCTTTTCTCTCTACAAATATTTCAAACTACTTTCAGTACCAGGAACAGGAAGGAAATTCCCATTATCACAAAATCCCAAAGTTTTAAGGAATCTCAGAATTGATTTATTCTAAAATACACGTGACCAAGAATCTCACTATACCTTTCCCAATAATTGGTCATGCTAGATGACCTCCAAAGACAGAGAACCCACTACCTCCAACTTTTTATGTTACAAAAATTTATTATTTTATTCAAGATTCCTTACCTTTTCTCTAATTTAATGCTATTTATTTAAGGGTGAAGTATAAAATAGTAGAAAGAATCACAAATCTGTGGTAAGAAAGGATTAGGTTTTAATTCTGCCTTTTATACTTACTACATTTTTGACCATGGGCAAATTACTTAAGTCTCTGAACCTCAGTTTACTCCTCTTTAAAGTGAAGTTAGTAATACTTGATGAATCTAGTTATGAAGGTGAAATGAAATATGTAAAGCATTTTGAAAACTATGAAGTTCTAGATAGAATGTCAAATAGTATAAATATCAGTGCTATATAATATGTCAGGTTAGGTAAAGGGCTTACCAGATACAAAGGAGATTTTCAATAAGAAACATATCCAATAGTAGAAAAATAGTAAACCCTAATTATCTTAGGTGTTTAAAGGGCATATTGATATCGAGTGGGATTACATGTCTAGTAAAAAACTCTGGATCTGGAGGCAGAGGACCTATGTGTGAATCTTGGTTCTACCACTCACTTTCTGATTAAATTTAACTTGATTGAATGCTGAGGTCCTCCTTTATAAAATGAGGGAGTTGGATGCAAAGGATATCCAATGAGACACTAAAACTCTATCAGCATAATCTGGGGGAAAGAGCCCCAGATAAAAGAAGACAGGCCTGCTGTATATATTAAGGAGCAGAAGAAATAGATGAAACTATTATAGAAAGATTATTTGCCCCAAAAAGAAGAGGCATATGTTAATAATGATTTATGCAACTGAGGAGGGGAAAGGTTATATACCAAAGGAGGGTGAACCGTGCAAGGATAGATGAGATGATTCCTCTATGTGTTTGTAACTGGTATTTAACATTATATAATATTTATAGGAGTCAAAAGAACTGGTTCAGAATCAGACAGTACATTGAATCACTCCCTTGATTGCATGGAAATAAAAATTTTTCGGAATGCTTATATCACTAAAGATTTAAGCTATTCTGCATGTGGTATCTAGAAGTATAACACACCTAAAACTTTTCTTAAGGCCCTCAACATGGCCACACACAAATGATTTCATCATGAAAAGACAAAGGCTCAGTAAAGTATTTATAGTTGAACTTGATCAGAAAAAAAAACTGAAACAGAAAACAAAAACAAAACCTGCAGTCAGTATCAATTTCCTGACATAATCTTAGAATACCATAACTCACCCTTCCTGCCTTGCAGTTTAAAGTAGTTTTTAGAACAAATAAAAGAAAGTACAGTTAAGTCTCCTATAATGCTTATGTTGAAAGTACAAATTTGTTCCAGTGATTGATATATTAAGGAACCAGATAATCCCAAGAATATGTATAGATGAAACTAGTAGGACAACAAACAGAAGAGAAAATGTAAGAGATCTGCCAGCATTTCTATTATTATTTTAATAATTTGACAGCGTAACTATGATTACACCGGGGCTCTAATACGTAAGTCACTGATGTGCCATGTAAGGAAAGAGAAACAACACTTAAGAAGGTGATGATAGGAAGAATGGGTAGAGCAGATCAACTACACCCAGACAAAACCCTTGCTAGGGACAATCTAATTTTGAAAACATTGAGGGAATTATTTCTTAAAATATCTAAAAGGAGGAAGGCAACCAAAAAGTGAGATACATTAAGTCAAAAGCTTGTCCTAAATGTATGCTACCATATATTTTGTCCATATAAACATAAATATTTTCTGCAACATGCAGAAAAACGTGGCAACATGAGATAGTGGATGGTATTTGAAGTCAGAAGACCTAGGTGAAATTTTGGTTCTGTCATTTACTCTACATATGAATCAGGGCAAGACGTGTAAAATAGAGACATCAGTAATGAAATAATCTACCTCCTAAAATTGTATAAAAATGAGACAATGTGTATACAAGACCTTATAAGTCATGTAATACTGTAAAAATACAAATCACTGTTAAATATAATGCATGAACCTAATATAACATTCTGGTTATAGATATGAGGAAACAAAAAAAATACATATATAGGCATAATTTTTTTTTAAAAGACACATAAAAAAAGCATTAGCTTAGCCCTTGACAGTTTAAAAGAAATGATAATTTGGCAGGTGAGTAGTTGGGGAGGAGATGGGACTCAAGGAAGGTCATGAAAAAGGTTAGATTCTAACATAAAGGAAAGAAAAGAAAAAAGATAACATATGAATTATAAAATAATAAAGATAAATTTTTAAAAAGCTGAACAAAAATATAGAGGAAGCAAAGTAGAAGTCATGCTTGATGTGGTGTGGCTGAACTGACTGTAAAAATCAAGAGTCAATATTTTAGATATTTCAAGAGGAAAATATGATTTTCCGATATTTATACTGTACCACAGTGGTACATCAAAGTTAGGGTGCTGGTCCTAGCATCAAGAATATAAGGGTTCAAATCCCACTTTTGACATTTAGCTGTCAGACCACAAGCAAGTCACTTACAATTTTCTGAGCCTCAGTTGAGTCTCCAAGAATATAAGTTATGGCCAGGTTTTATTCTACATTGGCAGAGGGAGTTTCCACAATTCACTCACAGTTTTCTGATGTAGAATCATTACCACTGTATCAGAAACAGATTTCTATCACCCCTAGGAGTGGCATTTGAGGAGGTTTGACTGGTGGAATCTAGTCTATGTGAGGTGTAAAAGTAGAATATTGGTGTCTGGCTTTGGTCCAAAACCTAAACCTGTCTCATTAATGAAATCTGCTACATAAAGGAATCCCTCACTGACATTACAAAAGGTTAATTTTCTTAGTGTTAGACTGGCAATTTAGAATAAAAGTTAATATTGAACATTTCGTGATCTCCCTAAAGTCAGAGAAACCAGTTCTCCCAGAGATTCTAGCTATAGGTCATTGAAAACATAACAGTAAGTATTTCTGTTGTCACAAGAGGGGAAAAGACACAAAGAGTTGTAAAAGCCATTTTAATAAAAGATTTCCCATTAGACACTAGAAATATCAGAGGTAAGCCAAATCTGAAAAATAAAAACTGTGTTTACCTAGTGAACGTACTCTTAGGAGACACACTCCAGCAAAACATACACATACATCAAAACAGCCCACTTCCTCTATCTCTTGCAGTGGCTTCGCCTTTGCCTTGCCTATAATACTCTGCACCCACTATCTATCTAGTTTCCCTGGCTTTTTACAAGGCTCAATTCAAAACTTACCTTCTGCAAGAGGCCCTTTCCTGTCCCCTTAGTTTCTAATGCCTTCCCTTTCTGAGATCTAATTCTTTCTATTATAAGCATCTTGTATGTACTGTAATATTTATAAGTTGTCTATAATGTTTTTCCTCTATAGTTTTTGGGTCTCTTCATAGAAAAATAATGTTTTGGAGCGGCCAGGTAGCACAGCGAGTAAGAGCACCGGCTCCAATGTTTAGAAGACCTGGAGATCGAATCCCAGGCTCAGACACGCAGCACCACACCCAAAAATAACTGGCCGTGTAACCTTGAGCAAGTTACTTAACCCCGATTGCTTAAAAAAAAAAAAAAAGTTTTAAAATACAGTATCACTCACTCACCCTCCCTTCCATCCTCACCTACATATACTTTTCTTGTAACCTTCAGATCAGTAATAATTTGAATATCAGATTAGAGTTATAGGTCCTATTCCACCCAAGTCTTAGAGTTATTGGATCAAATTTACCTCTTTGCATTAGGATTGATAGTTCACCTTTCATGTTACTCATTTTCTGCTTTGTGCATAAACTTTTGAAGTCCTAGGGTGTATTGCCACAGTCTTTCTATTGTCTTGATCTCAGAAAAAAAATCTTCAAAGTAATGATTAGCAACTATTTAATTTTTTTCCTCTCATTGTCCTTCCACAACTTTAAGCAGTCAATATTGGATTGTAAAAGAATCAATAAAATTTACCCAATCAGTATTCTCTGAAGGTCTTTGCATATTTTACAAGGATTTTATCAGCTTTATTTGAAGTATAGTTTGTGAGTTGTTGGTGTTTGGGTTTTTGTTTACAAATTTTTTTTACTATTTTTAGAAACTATAAGTTAAATTAAATTAAAGTAAATGTTGTTGTTGCTGTTGTTTGGGGGGGGGGAGTTATTTTATTGTTGTTGTTAATTTTTGACCACACTTTTTCCTTTTACCTGGAGTCTCCAAGGAGAGAACTCCCAGATTTTTCAACTACTCTGTTTTACTATAGCTACTCTGGTATCTACAGAAAGTTTTCTTCCTCTACCTTCCTTTCTGTTTAATTCCATTTGGATTTGACTTGTAAGACCCAAGTTAATACATTCTTATTATCCCTTGTAGGTGTACTCCATCCCTGGCCAAGAGTCTTATCACTCATACTTTTTAGTCATCACCTCAAAATGAATATATGGCAGAGGATGAATTTAGATCAGTAGTACAGGTACAATTCAATGTAAAAAAATCTAAAATATGGATATACTGGTTTATTAAATCAAAGCCCACAAGTATTTATTCAATACTTTCCATGTTCATGGCAGTAAATTAGGGCACAATTTTTGAGCCAACCAAATGATCTTTTCTTTCACAGAAAGATAAAAAAAATAGTATACCTTCACTATAATCAAGGAATCTTATAACCAACTTATTTGGTATAAACTCAATCTCAGGTTCCTGAGAAGCATTTAGAAAGGATTTTCATTTGTCTTGAAGCACATTTGTGAGCAGCTACTCCATCTTATAAGGTTATTGGATTATAGGTTTGTAATTTGGTGAGAACTATTTTAAACCAGCATTGATATTATAAACTTATAGCTACTGAAAGCTCCTGGTGACCTTAGCCTTCAACAAGGGTTTGAAGAACTCTACCTTTTGGATATGTTAAGGATGGACCTTTCTACAAAAATCTGCTTGGCTGCCTCCTAAATCTGTGTCCCAAATATCAAAATACCTCCTTAAAATATTCTTTAGGAAAGTGATAGGGGCAGCTAGATAGTGCAGTGAATAGAGCACCTGTCCTGGAGTCAGGAAGAAGTGAGTTTAAATCTGGCCTCAGACAATTAACACTTACTAGCTGTGTGACCTTGGGCAAATCACTTAACCCCAATTGCCCCGCCTTCCCTCCTCCAAAAAGACAATTTTTTAAAAAAGAAGGTGAGGCCAAATTTATATAACAGAAAGCTCTAGGTGGAGGAATAATATCCTTCATTCTTTTGGCAAGGAGCCTGTCTCCATGTCTGTAGCTAACATCTTTTTTTCCTCTAATAATAACTCACCAGCAATAAATAATAACTAATTTATATATATATGCATGTATGTATAAAGACATATGTATATATGTGTGTATACAGATATAATATGCTTTATATAAATGATATCACTTGAAGGTTTGCAGACAACTTAGAGATGTAGGTATACAGATATTACTATTTCTATTTTATTGAAAAGAAAACTGATGCTCAGAGAGGCTAAATGATTTTCAGTCATCCCACAGTTAGTTTCTGAATCAAAGTCTGGTTGTTTTTATTCTATACCAGAGTGTTTCTTTCAAAACATATCAATGCTGGAATAAGAAAGAAGGAAGGAAACAAACATTTATTAAGTACCTAGTATATGTTAGGCACTCCAAATATTATCTCATTTGATTCTCACAACAACACTGGGAGGTAGATGCTATTATTGTCTCCATTTTACAATTGAAGAAACAAACAGAAACTGAAACAGACAGAAGTTAAGTGACTTGCCCAGGGTCACATAGCTAGAGAGTGTCCAAGGCAGAAGTTAATCCAGAGCCAGGATTTTATCCACTGCACCATTCTAGCTTTTAAATGCAGCTAAAAGCTCATGTTAGGCCATCTTTTTTTGATGAACAAGATCAGTAGTGCCTAGCTCACTTCACACATATTAATTAACTCTTTTCTCAAGCTATTTTTTCAGAAGATTTGAATTTAGGAACCAAGGACTTTACTAAGTCATACAATTCCTAGTAGGGACTGTCTTTGGTGTACCTTCTAACAGCCAACGAGTGAAACAAGAGGCATATCATGAGGCAGAAATAGACCTGGGAAGCCCAGTAGGAAAACCTGACTCAAGAACAACATTTCCATTTGAAAACCATATTAAGAATATGTGTCAACCAGAAGAGCAAATTCTAATTTAGAATCCAATTTAGTATTTTGGGATAACCACCTCTAGGCTTCTCCTTCATTTAACCTTACCCTAAGTGCCCTGGGTTTGTTAAAGACCAGAGGTTGCACTGTTGCCAGCTTCCCTGGCGCCCACCACTCCCACTCTTCTCCTGAGACTGTGAAACAGGCTACTCTGAGCCTCAGAGAACAGTGCCACCTGCTGATGCTCTCAACACAGCCAGGTAAGGACATGGCTGTTGCTTTATCTTGAGTGGCAGATGCAAATTAGATGTTTCCTGGCATTCTTGCCTTTGCTAGTATTACCATCTGGCTTATTTTGAGCCAAGGAAGGTCTGGCTCTTTGAGGTACATTTAATTGATGGGTGTGTTTGTTACTTAAGGGTGAACACCTTTCTTTGGGTGCCGTGGCTCTCCTCAATTTGTATTTCCATATTTTCCTTTTCCCTGGGTGGACACCTCTGCCTCTAGGGACTATGACTTACTTATGATGTGTACAATCTCAAGACTCAAGCACAACAAATATCCGGACAACCCAAACAGCCTAGCACTTCTGCCTGCCTCAGTGACTTCCTGAAAAAGAGAATACTGTTCCAAGAGTAGTTGAGCTAAGAGGGAGGGCAGAACTTTCATTCCCTCATAGTTTATTTCCTTTGGGGTTCAACAGCAGCAGTCAACACTGTGACTCCTATAACATTCTGAAGTCTCAGAATGTGCATTTCTAGGGGTGAGATGCCTCACATTGGGGACCAGGCCCCAGGGAAGTGAACAAGGTCATTTTTAAATGTGGCTAGGTTTTTTTTTTTTTAAAGGAGGAGGAGAAGGAAGAAAGAGAAGAAGAAAAAAAGCCATGCTATTTTCCCCCATTGCTAGTTTATTTGTTTGTTTTAATGTCAGCTCCTACTCCTTATAATGTTTTCCACAAGACCAGGAAAAGGAAATGTTAAAAGCGTGAAATGCTGTAAGTGGAGAAACGCCATGCGTGTGTGCGCTCTAGGCCAGGCCTTGAAAAGGTAAACATTAGAGGTAGGGAAATGTTGAAAGTGAGAAAGTTATAAGCAGGTTTCATTACATTTTCTGAAAATATTTGGCTTTCAAAATCAAACCCACTTAGAGTTTTCCCACTTGTATTTTTTTTTTTAGCCATCTGTACACGTTGTAGGGAATTTCACTGTATCATAATAACGTTATTTTTATGCAGGGTTTTAACATGAAAAATAAAGTCAGTGGAGCCCATGGCCCTTGACACTAGCCAAAGGCACATTTCTCAACCGCTTTCTACCCATATCCAGGGGAAAATAAAAACACACCATACCAAATCTAAAAATAAAGGGCTGTTCTTCAGCTCTTTGT
Organism: Petaurus breviceps papuanus; assembly: GCF_028583685.1. Taxonomy (NCBI): domain Eukaryota; kingdom Metazoa; phylum Chordata; class Mammalia; order Diprotodontia; family Petauridae; genus Petaurus; species Petaurus breviceps. Next base: position 2,877,336 of record NW_027187266.1, read on the forward strand.
GAGGTCCTGCCTGATTTGAGCCCTGTTTTTAAAAATAATATAGTCGTTCAAGAAGATTATGAAAAAACTCAAAGTGCAGACAGGACTAATTGAACCTTTTAACACAAGTTTAGTACATGTAAAATGAAAACTTTTTTTCAAAAAGATCCACACAACTTAAGTTTTATTTTTCCATATTAGAAGAACATTGAGATTCATTTTTATAGTATTACTGGAATAAAATTAAGGGCTCAGGATCAGCATTGTTGCTGTTCATGTCAACATTGTGTTTGAGCGGAAGTCCCTTTGCCTTATACAACTATGAAGCCAAGCGGATATTCCTCATAGAGTGGAAGAGAAATGAACTCAACAAAAAGTTATAAATGAATACTATGCATTCTCTCAAAAATCACTTTGCTATTTTTTCTGCAATCTAGCCATAAGTTCTTTGTATAAAGGGATGTGTGGCTCTCATCATGGACAGCCAATAATATGTAGGGATTTTTTAAATACAAAAACTAGGACAATTCAATTGCATGTGTAATTTCTGACATGTATAGTGGCTAAGTGAAGAGTCAATCAGAGAAATGGCATAGAGTATTGGATTTAGAGGACATCACATTTAGAGTATTTTTATTCTACTTGCAGGCCTTTAGCAACATATAAATAATATTTCAGCACAAAAATAGCAAGAATAACTGATTATGACAGCAAGCTATTAGGTGACAGCTAAGACATGAACTCTTCTCCATCTTGCTTCCCCACTTCCTGCCAAAGGCCCTGATGACCTACCTAGAAGTGGCACTTTTCAAATATCTATAGGTCTTTTTTCTCACTCATAAGGAGCAACAAAAACTTCCCTAGTCCCATATTCAACAGAGAGAATGTTTCCTGTCTCCTTAAGCCTTCTACAACATACTTCCCTCACTCAGTTAGCCAAGGACCTTGCCTCAATCCAACTCCCTTTTCTTCCAATATTTCCTAATTTGCTGCCTTCTTTCTCACTACCTACAAACACATCCATGTTCCTCCCATCCTAAAACAAACAAAGTTTCACCTAGTCTTTGAAACTATCCGTATAAGCTAGCAACCTATATTTCCATTCCCCTTCATGATTAACCCCCTTGAGAAAGCCATCTACAACTGACACTGGCCATTTCCTTCCATTTTATTCTCTTCTTAACCTTCTACACTCTAGTTTCCAACTTCATCCTTCAGCTGAAACTATACTACTCAATTACTATTATACTGCTTCCTTCATACCTTTCTTCCTCTTCCTCCTTCTGCTCATCCTCCTCCTCCTTCTTGTTTTCCTTGTTTTCCTCTTCTCCCTGTGCCCACATGGGAAGTCATACTCTTACAGGTAGGTGCTTTATCCAAAGGAATATAAAGTTTGATCACTTATACTTTGCAAGATATCTTAGAGTTTAAGGCTTAGATCTTTTTTTCTTCCCTACTTATTTATTCAATCTTTTCTTTTTAAAGCTGGGGCAATTAACTCTTTTATCTCATGTAGTTTTCATTTCTGATTTCTTGAAATATAGCTCTGCAAAACCAGGCTTTGATAATGCCCATTGGGATTCAAATGGAGCTACTTGAATATATCTGTAAACTCAAATCACTTTAGGTCTCACTAATTGGCCAATAATAGGTCCCAGTCCAAGTTTCACTTAACCATTTTGGGGGTTTTGATGGCTCAGAGTGAGTGCAAAGTTTCTGTTCTGGCCAGAAACTCTGAGAGTCTTCCCCTCCCATATTAATTCTTTTGTGAAGGCAAAATAGTATATCTTTTCCTTCTATTCTTACCTAGCCTTTAATAACTGAATGGGTGTTGCCTCAGACAAACTGAGACCTGGGAAAGAACTTCATTTGAAAAAGGCCAAGGTCTCCCACTGTATCCTGGGCCATCACCAGTCATCCTGACCTATCTATGTCTTGCCAATGAACCTTGATGATTCTGGAGGAAAAAGTGAGGCTGATAACTTTGCACAGCCCTGCCTCACTTAAATCCAATTCACTTACAAGTCAAGATGTCATACTCATGATGCTATAGTCCTCTTCAAGAATGAATGACGAACAACAGCAATACTACTCAGTATAAATACTTAAGAAATCACTACATCTAGTTGTTTTTCCTCAATCCTGATTCTTGACCTTTCTGTAGTATCTGACAGCTTGTATTACCTTTTCCTCCTGCATGCTGTTGTTTGTACTTTCTTTTTGAAGAGGACCAATGACGTCATAGGGAGATGTCTTGACTTGTGCAAAATTGGATTTAAGTGAGGCATAGTTTCTTGAAGTTCTCAGTCTCATTCTCTTTTCCAAAGTTATCAAAGTCCAGCAGCAAGACAAAAGTTCAGCAGACTGGCAATGGACCAAGATGGAGTGGATAACCTTGACATCTCTGATGTCTGATTAAGCTCTAAGCATTCCACAGTTCCTGCTTTAGCTGCCTTTGTGGCCATTGAAAAGAACTGTTCTCATCTGCCCATTTTACCAAGGAAATATCTTCACGTGCTTGGGGAAGGCATTTCCTGAACTCACCAACTGGATGAGGCTAGGCTATGAAAAGCTTGGAATGCTGAAGTATTTTGCATTTTTTCTTGGGGGCAACTGGAAGTCACTCAAGTTTACTGAGGGGAGCATGAGTGGAGGTAGGGGTGACATGACTGGGCCTGAACTTCAGGAGAAATACTTTCATAGCTCAGTGGAAGATGAATTGGAATTCTGAGAGACTTGAGGCAGGGTGACCCACCAGCAGACTATTGCAATAATCCAGGCTGTCAGGTGCTAAGACATAACATAATGGTGGCAGTGTCAGAAGAGAGAAGGGAGTGTATTTGCAAAGGAGAAGTCAACAGGCCTTGGCAATAGATTGGATATGGAGTGAGAGGTAGTGAGGAGTCAATAATGACAGACTGGGAGGACAGTATTGCAGTATTACAGTAACAGGGAAGTGAGGGGAAAGGGAAGGGTTGGTTAATAGCAAAGATAATGAGTTCTATTTTGGACATATTGAGTTTAAGATATCTACTGGACACCCAGTTTGAGATGTCTGAAAGGCAGAGAGATGTAAGACTGAAAGTCAGCAAAGAGGGAGGGACAAAATAAGTAGATCTGAGAATCATCAGCATAGAGATGGTAATTAAATCCATGGAACTTGATGACATCACCAAGTGAGTGAGTATGGAGGGAGAAGAGAAGAGATCCCAGGACAGAGCCCTGTGGGACCCTGAATCTCATCATTAAAATTAAAATCCATGATGCTTAAACTAGAGTAAAAAGTCTCAGAAAACAAAATAAGGACTATGTGTTTCTGTTAAAAAGGATGGCATCCTGTGAACAGATGGACAGGTTTCCTTCAGTACCTTAAGGTACCCTATGCTGGTTGAGTATATCCCTTAAGGCAAGGGTAGGGAACCTGAGGTTTCCAGTGTGGCTCTTTGACTGAATCCAAACTTCACAGAACAAATCCCCAATCCCCCCAAAAATATCTGTTCTGTGAAGTTTGAATTCAGTCAAAGGGTCCCACTCAAGGACCTAGAGGGCCAAGTATGGCCTCGAGGCTGCAGGTGCCTCACCCCTGCCTTAAGAAATAGCAGAAGCAGGTAAGTGTCACAATAGGCACATTATGGAGATGGAGTCAGGAAGACCTGAGTTCGAACTCTGCTTCAGATGCTTATTAGCAGTCTGACCCTAGGCAAGATAATCTCTATTTTTCTTAATTTTCTCATCTAGAAAATAGAGATAATAATAACACCTAAATCTCAGAATTGTTGTGAGGGTAAGATAATATTTTTAAGTGCTTTTCAAACCTTAAAGTACTATGTAAATGCTAGTTTTACTATTATTCTTATTAAATACACTTCTTCAAATGAAGTTGCTGATAATATATACAGAGCTCAGAATATGAAAGTGTAGTTTATATCTCCCAAGCTTTTAGAAGAACTTGGATGGCAGTTAAATTTACACAAAAACCATAATTAACTGAGAGAAAGTGATTCTTATTTGATGAGTATGACCCAGGGGGAATCCTTGCAATACAAAGAACATGATCTCTAGGTAGGTGTAATGCCAATGTGATACCCAAAGCAGCCCTATGAATATGCATTTGTATTTCCAGGGTAGATTCGCAAAATATAATAAATTTCCTCTTCCTTAAAGGTAAAAGCAAAATATTTATTTGGAACACCATTAGGATACCAGGAGGTAAGATTTAACAAGGTACTCATCACTAATCCAGGGAGCACTGACATCTTAAGCCTTCTATATGTCAGGCCTCCCCACAAAAACAAGCTCCCCTAGACAAATCCCTCCCCCACTCACTCGCAGCTTGCTTCTCTCTCCCTCTCTCTCTCTCTCTGCTCTGCCTGCTCTCACTCTCTGCTTGTGCTCTCTCTCCCTCCTCCTTGGGCAAGCTTCTCCTACACTGGGATCCATTGTGACTCAGACTTTATGTGACCCAGGCTCCATGTGATCACAGGCTCCATGTGTTAGGCCTATTAATTGGTGGGGAAGATCTTCCTATTTCATTAACATTACAGTAGGTTGAAATAATGCTAAGAATGAAGACATCAAAATGTCCTTTCTCTTTACCTCATCCTCTAGCTCCACCTCCAACCTTCCCTTTCTCTTCCTCTTGGCTACAAACTGAAATGTGTATAGCAGATAGAATACTGAGCTTGGTGTCAGGATCATTTAGGTTCAAATCCTGTCTCGAACATTCAAAAGCTATGTGACTAGAGGCAATGTCTGTGATCCTCAGTTTCCTCATCTATGAAATGGAGACGATAATATATGTAGCATCTACTTTATAGGTTTATTCTCAGGCTCAGATAATATGATACATATAAAGAGCTCCAAAAACACTTGAGCTCTTGAAAACACTATGCAGATATAAATTGTTACTATGTTCAGTCTGACAGCCAGTGTTAGGAAGTAAGTGAAGTTTAATTCCTTGCTATCCTTATGTGTTATACTTGTATGTAAAGATTTACAGTTAGAGGAGAAAACAAGTCTATTTCCTATACACACACACACATATAAACTATTTTTAGCATGCATGAATTAAACTAAAATTCCCTACAAATAGTTCCTACATACTTTAGTCCTGAGTAACCTATAATTAGAGTCCTGACTTTCAAATAGATTTGTGTGTCTGTGTGCATGAGTGTATATGTCATATTGGGAGATTTGATATAGAAAAGTTGCTTTATTGTCTGATAGAAAAGACCTCTTGGATTTTAGAGACCTGGCTACAAAGGGGTTGTTGAGAGATAATTCCACACTGAGCAGAACTGGTAGTAAAGAGCTCCATGTTTCAAACTGGCCTTCCCACGCCTCTTCTCAACCCATGGAAAGCATCATTCATTACTGCAGAAGAGTTGAATTTATCTCAGTGTAGGAAGCAGTTTGACTAAATTACTACTTCATATTAATGCATGAATAATAATAGTAATAGGTAATATTACTATAAAGCTATAAGGTTTATAAAGCATTTTACAATATTATCTCATTTTATCTTCACAACAACTCTGGAAGGAACAACCTTCAGGAATAATTAAATTTTTAAAAAGATAATACTCTTTGGGGCTGTTTAAGAACTCTAATCGTAATTGAAATTTGTGAGGAAGTGAAAAAAAAGTTTAAAGTAATAGGAAATAAAAATTGGGGAGGAGGGGAGGGAGAGAAGCACCAATTCCTCCTAGTAATAGTCTTCCAACCATAGAGACAGGTTCATTTGGAGTCTAGAAACTAGATTATATAATACTAGACTCACAAAGCTATGTATTTTTTGAAGTGTAACATGGTTTTGCTCCGGTCCCATTGTCAGAGAATCAGATCTATTACATTTTAATTTCTCCCTCTCCTGTCAGTTTTTGGGTACCCTGAAGTGTTTGGGGAATTCTCTATTCTGTAATTGTCCAGAGTCCCTATTGACTGTGCTTCCTTTCTTAAGGGCTAGTAACTAGCAACCTGGTTTCATTCAACTATTTAACATCAGAATAGCTTTTACAAAATTTATCTCAAAGATAAAGTGAGAAAAAACATACTGACATTTCTACCATCTCCTCAACATCTTGGGAGCATAACCCCTTCTATATGACCTCAGTCACTGAGGAGGAAAAAGAGATTAAACTCATAGCTTAATTCAGTTCCTACATTACATGTTCAAATCCAAAGTCCCACTGGACCAGCATCCTGGATCCATACTTCTCAAGGATTTTCTGATGAACTTGACTGAAAAATCTCTCCTGGATTCATGGACTCCATGATCCCCATGTCTCAAGCTCCTGGCTTGAAAATTCTCTTTCCTGTACCTAGAACTGAAGAAGACAAATGAAAAGACCAAAATTTAGGCCTATTTGATGGGGTGACATGGTCTAAAAGGAAAGAAAGGTGAGCCAAGGTTTTCCATCCTCATTTCATTATGTCAATAGCTATAAATGTAAAAGACCTTTACTCTTAGACATGAATGCAGTAAAGAGGGTAGACTGTGTAAAGTTATTGTAAAGATGGAGAGAGTTCTAGCTGTATAGTCAATAGAAAAAGGCTACCCCCAACATAATGATAAGTCAACAGCGTCCATGCATGTGGCAAAACTCCTTTATTCCAGCATCCAGTCCCCCTATGTCTGCCATATGTTGACTCAATCCTAGGTGATTTGGATATACATCAAGCTCCCAAAACAGAAGAAATAAGGAAAGAGACAGCTTAGATATTTTCACAGTGGAGCAACACACACATTGATGATGATTATGATGATGATAAATAATAGCTATCATTTATATAGTACTTACTATGTGCCAGGCACTGTGCTAAATGCTTTATATATTTTTGCTCATTTGATCCTCCCAATAACTCTGGAAGGTAGATACTAGCATTATTCCTATTTTATAGTTGAGTAAACTCAGGCAAACAGAGGTTAAGTGACTTGTTAGGGTCAGGGTCATACATACAGTAAGTGGGTGAGACCAGATATGAACTCAGGTCTTCCTGAAGCTAGACCCAGTTTTCCATCTACTACACTCCCTAGCTGGTGATGTCTTTTAGTCTTTTTACCTCTTTGTATTCTTTGTCAAAAAAATGCTGGGGAGTTGGGAGAGTGGGAAGTGTATAGAGTTGTGCTACTGAGCTGCTGGATGTTTGATGAGAAATATACTGCAGCATTTCAGTTATGAAAATTGCTGAGGAATGCATGCCATAGGCTTAGAATGCATCCCGATTTTATACCTTCTGAGGATACTTGCCGTTCTAATACTCATTATTCCTTATAGACTGTATGTGAGATAAGTCTTAATTGTTGTTGTTCATCCTTCATTCTGGAAGTGAACCCTGATAATCAAGTGGTAAGGATGGGGGTTGGGAAAGGTTGTAGCAGACACATGGAATGGTGGCTCTGTCAATGCTGGGGGTAGTGGTATATGGTTGGGTGCAGTGTGACATACAGGACAGTGGGTGTTCTTTATACATATGGGTCATTTGTAAATCAAATGTTTGGAAATAAGGGACTATGCATATTTAACCTTATGGCTTCTAGACACGTGCAAACTATTCCTTAGAAAAATCAAGTCAGTAATTCATCCAGTAATAACAACCATAAACCAATATTCAATACTAGTGGTATAGCCACTATTTCACATCCTGTCTTAGACACTAGGTAACCAGCTATGTGACCCTGGCAAGTTATTTAAACCCTCTCAGTTTGTTTCTTTGTCTGCAAAACTGAGTTAATAACAGTACCTACCTCAAAGGGTTGTTTAGAGGATCAAATATTATCATCCTTGGCACAGGTGTCAGCATTATCAATATCCCTTTTAATAACAATTTTATTAATTTTAGATAAATTATTTATTAATTTTAGAAAGAAAATTTGGTACACTGCAATAGACTGTTGGAAACTTTTCCCAAATCTGGAAAGCCTCTTGCCTAATGAACATGGTGAGAGAAATGGATTAAGGAAGAGACAATAAGAGTAATGATTAAACCATGACCTGAAAATACTTCACCCATAGGTATAAACCACAGGAAATTGTATGCCTGACATTGTCCTAGTTTTCTGCAGCTAAAATGAAAATTAAAAGCACACACCCTTACAACGCCTAATAAGTTATCACTTGTCTTTGGCAAGGTTGATGAAGAACCCACAGAAAACCAGTAGCCACTGATAAAACAGGAGGGGCCCTTTTTGGAGAAACCTGGTTACACATAGAATATCTTTTGTTGCAGACATTGGGTGAAAAAAGGCAGTGTGAGTGAATGGCTCTGTACTCATCATTGAGTGAGAGAGAGGGTGCTCACTACATCAAGAAATTCCTCATGCTATCACAAATGTCTTGCCTTTATTTGCGTGTGTGTGTATGTGTGTGTGCGTGTATGTGTGTGTGACGCCATGAAGCCAAAAGGCATTCTATTATACTTCATAAGGTCCTTCAACAGGAAGAGCAAGTCTCTGGAGCATGAACAACTAAGAGCTAAACAACTGGGCTAAACTAATGTGAGGAAGTGTTACTTTGCCTAATGCTTTTCAATAACTTAGTCATAGAGCTGAGAAAGCAAAAACAACAGAAAGACGAAGTCCTGTTGATTCTGGGGTACTCATACAACTCCTCCACTCCATTCCCACTACCATCACACTATTGTAGTTTCCTGTTCCCTTTCCTCTGGACCATTATAGCAGCCTCCTAATCTCCCTGCCTCTAAATTCTCTCTTTTTAAAGTTATTGTGTGTAACAATGAATCTCCTAAAAGCAAGTTTCTGATTGTTCCATCTTTCTCTTCCTCACACCTACAAAAACTTTATTATTATTATTATTTATTTAGGGGCAGCTTTGTGGTACAGTGAATAAGGCACCAGTCCTGGAGTCAGGACTCAAATTCAGCCTCAGACACTTGATACACTTTCTAGCTGTGTGACCTTGGGCAAGTCACTTAACCCCAATTGTTTTGCCTTCCTCCCTCCAAAAAAAAAGACCAAAAATTATTTGTTTTTAAGTTTTCAACATTCACTTCTGTAAGATTTTGAATTCTAAATTGTCTGCTCTTCCCTTCACTAGTCCTCCCAAAAACGGGATGTAATCTGATACTGACTATACACATACAATCATATTAAACATATTTCTGTATTAGTCATGTTGTAAAGAAGAATTAGAACCAAAGGGAAAAAGCACAAGAAAGAAGAAACCAAAAAAAAAGGAGAAAATAGCATATATACTTCGATCTACATTCAGATTCCATAGTTATTTCTCTGGATGTGGATAGAATCTTCCATCATGAATCTTTCAGCAAAAACTTTTGATGGTTCCCCACAACATAATAAATAATACTAGAATTCTTGATCTTGACAAAGCTCAAGCTCAAGACCCTTCATAATTTGTCCCCAACCTAATTTCCCAAACATATTCCACAATATTATTCATTATACTCCATGTAGTCTAGCTGAAGTGAACTTCCTGTTTCTCTAACATCTCAACACTTTCTTACCTTTGTGACAACTTAAGCTGTATCTGACACCTTAATGGCCTTTCTCTCTTAGTTCTCCCTATCCAGTTCCTTTCAAGTATAAAGGATAGCCAGGCCAGTGCAGTCCAGTCCTTAGTTGTATGTACAATATACTCTGCCTGCTACATATGCACAGGGAGGCTTAATGAGCCTGCTTTGAGAAGTGCGTGACTGAGGAGCCATTCCTCTCTTAAATTCAGAGAGTACACAGATGTTCTATAACTATGTCCTATCACCTTATTGCATGGTGATGAAACAACTTTTAATTGGCTGCTAAGTCAAAACTCAGGGTGTACGCAAAGACTTGAATAGATGGGAAAGGCTGTAAGCCTCTGGGTTAGGGAAGAGGTAGTAACAGTCAGGGCAATAACCTTCTGCTGCCACCTGTCCATCCAGTTACCATGCAGACACAAATTTATAATGCTTCTCTGCTGTTTTTTAACCTTTACTGATCTTAGGTAAAGGGATTTCAGAAATAGAATAGACCAGATTAAGACCTAATTAAAAAAAAAATGGTTGGAGGAGGTATTAGAGGCCTGGGTTTCAAGGCTACCCCTAAAAGCTTTCCCTGATCTGTTCCCTCCTGCCCTTCAAAAGAAAAAGACAACAACACCATTATTTTTATCTTTTTTACCTCTTACACTAGTTTAAAGTTAGATATTTAATTTACACAAAATTTAAAGCTAGAAGAGGCCTCAGAGGTCCTCTAGTACAATCCATGTCATGCATTATGTCTAAAACATTTCAAAGAAGTGACTTTCCAACCACTACTTAAAGACATCCTATGAAAGAGAGCCTACAATGTACTGAGATAGCCCATTCCACTATTGGGTAGCTTTAATTGTTCCTTAATCAAACCTAAATTTTCTTTGCTGCAACCTCTGTTCACTGATCCTGGTACTGCCCTCTGAACACAAGCAGAACACACCTAATATCTTCTCCCCATAACAGCTTTTCATCTACTTGAAAACTTCTATCTTGTCCTTCTAGAATCTTCTCTTCTTTAAACCAATAACCTGGTTATTTCAAATAATCCTCATGTGAGTTGTTCTTAAGTTCTCTCACCACCCTGGTGACTATCCTCTTAACGTAGCCCACTTGTTGGTTTCTTTCCTAAAATGTGATACCCAAATTTGACTCTAGTACTCCAGATGTGGTCTGACCATGCAGGGGGGGATCCTATGGCCTAGTGGCCCTCTAGGTCCTCAAGTACAGCCCTTTGAAGCTCCCCACCCCAGTTTTGAGTCTTATAAGAACTCCTTCCTTTCTTCTTTCTTTTTCTCTTCCTTCCTTCCTTCCTTGAAATTGCTCTTCAGTAATACCTCCCCTATCCTATGTTTGTAAACTTGTCATTGGAACCTGAATATAGATCTTTGTACTTTTCCTATTTGACTTTATTTAGCCCATTATTCTAACTATTCAAGATCTTTTTGACTCCTGAAAAATGTGTCAATTATTCTCCTTATCTTTGTGTCACCTGAATATTTGAGAAATATTCCATCTAAACTTGTATCAATCTTTTTAAAAATTATTTTTAATTTATGGAACAGAACATGCATTTACATAACATAGTACAATAAATAAAAGATGACTGCACATGAAACTGCAAATCTACTATGTACAACTTGCTATTATCTTTAAATGTACAAGAAAATTATCATGTACATTTCTTTTTTGTCTTTTTCTTTTTCTCCCTCCTCCCAGAGACAGCACCATTACACACAAATAGGTGTGTGTCTATATACATACGTGTGTACATAAATATATATATATATATACATATGTAAAATTATTCTATATATACTTCTATTTATCAGTTCCTTCTTTGGATGCAAATAGCACCTTTCTCCATTAGCCCTGTAACACTCTCAGAGCAAGAACTAAGGTGGAGCAAGAAGGGCTGCTTGGGCACTAAATTTAGAGGGGTCACTTCTTCCACTTGCAACAAGCAATCACAGATATAATTTTACATCAGATGTAGAAAAAGGTATATCACCAAAGACATTGTCCTTATATTTCCCAAACCACTTGTTTAATGAGGTTAAGATACCTTCCTCCATGGGGCGGTCAGGTAGCATGGCAAGTAAGAGCACGGGCTCTAGTATCGAGATGACCTGGGGATCGAATCCCCGGCTCAGATACTTAGCACCCACCCAGAAACACCTGGCCGTGTAACCTTGAGCAAGTTACTTAACCCCAATTGCTTAGGGGCGTCCAGGTGGCTTAGAGAGTAAGAGCACCAGCTCCAGTCTCGGGATGACCTGGGGATCAAATCTGGGCTCAGATACTCAGCACCACACCCAGAAATAACTGGCTGAATAATCTTGAGCAAGTTACTTAACCCCAATTGCTTTAAAAAAAAAGATATCTTCCTCCATAGCCCAGACTTCTCTTCCTTAATATTATTTTCTTAATTCTTCGCTATTCTAAAAGAATATTTTTAAGTTCAGTTTTTATGCACACATTTTGCAATGAAATTTTTTAAAGAAGAAGCCTTAGCAAACAAGTGATAACTGTAATTCAGGGGTACAGCACAGATATACCATGGACAACTGTAATGAATTAATTAAGGTTAGAAAATCATTATAGGGGAGACTAGGTGGCTCAGTGAATAGAACACTGGCCCTGGAGTCAGCAGGACCTGAGTTCAAATCTGGTCTCAGACACTTAACACAAAAACTAGCCATGTGACCTTGGGCAAGTGACTTAACCCCAATTGCCCTACCTCCACCCCCTCCAAAAAGCCAAAAAAAAATCATTATACCCATAATTATTAACTTTAGATCCTGGTAAGCCTTAGGCATGACACACTTTGGATATTCAACAACAAAATACTGCCCTGAAGTATCCAATATTCAAGTCTTATAAAAGGAGATTTTGAGACCATTATCTCTCAGAAAACATGGAAAGGATTAATTTAACAAAGGGATGGGGGGGGAATCTAGTCAAAAATAGTAGCCTAGGTTGTACAGTAAATAGAGCTCATGAGCTTGGCATTAAGAACACCTGAGTTCAAAGTCAGTTTCATGAACTTCCTAAATCCTGGAAGAGTCCCTTAACTTCGGTTTGCCTGTTTTCTCATTTGTAAATCAGGAATAATAATATCACTGACTTCCCAGGGTTGTTGTGAGTATTAAATGAGATGATAATTACAGAGAGTTTACCACAGTGCCTTGAACATAGTAAATTTTATATCAATTTTAGCTATTAGTAAGTGTTATTACCTCATCTTCTCTCTCCCTTGGTTTCCTTCAAGTCCCGGCTAAAACTATACTTTTTATAGAAAGTCATTCCAAATCCCTCTGAATTCTAGTGTCTCCTTTTTTAAAATTTTTATTTATTTGTTATATACAACTTACTATTCCTTTTAAATATGTAATAAAGTTAACACATAAATTTCTTTTTTCCCCTTTTTTACACCTATCATATATACATACACACACCCACATACATATATGTATATATACACCCACATATATGCTTATATGTACACACAAATGTACATATATACATATTCTATAATACTTGTATTTATCAGGTTTTTTTTTCTTTAAATGCAGATAGCACCTTCATTCATAAATCCTTTGTAATTAATTTGGGCATTTATAATAGTCAAAATGACTTAGTCATTCAATGCTGTTCTTAAAACACTATCACTATTACTGTATACAACATTCTCTTGGCTCTACTCATTTTGCTCTTCATTATTTCATGCAAATCTATCCATGGGTTTTTTCCCAAAATCAACAAGATCATCATTTCTAACAACACAGTAATATTCCATCGGAATAACATACCACAATTTGTTCAGCCATTCCCCAATGGATGAACATCCCTGCAATTCCAGTTCTTCACCATCACAAAGAGAATTGCCATAAATACTTTAGAACATAAAGGTTCTTTTCCTTTATTCTTAATCATCTTTGGAAATAGATCTAGTAGAGGTTTGCTGGGTTGAAGGGTAATGGCAGTTTAATAACTCTTTGGGCATAATTTCAGATTGCTCTTCAAAATGGTTGGGTTATCACAGTTCCACCAATAGTGAATTAGTGTCCCCATTTTTCCACATCCCCTCCAATATTTGTTGCTCTCCCCTTTAATCATTACAGCCAGTGTGATAGGTGTAAAATATCTTGAGTTTGTTTTAATTTGCATTTCTCTAATCAATAATTATTGATTAGATTTTGTAATAATTTTTTCTAATTAATCAAAATGTTCTTTTGGTAATTTAATTGGGATGGCACTGAATGTATAAATAAGTTTAGGCCAAATTGTTATTTTTATTATATTGGCCCCAACTAACTATGAGCAATGAATGTTTCTCCAATTATTTAAATCTGATTTTACTTGTATAAATTGTTTTGTTTATAATTTTGTATATATACTTCCTAGGTATTTTTTGGTAGGTACACTGATAGGTATTTTATACTGTTTAGAATTATTTTTAATGGATTATCCCTTATTATCTCTTCTTAAACAGTGTTTTATGATATATAGGAGTGCTAATGATTTATGTGGATTTACTGTATAGCCTGCTACTTTGTTAAAATTATTAATTATTTCAACTAACTTTTTAGTTGACTCTTTGGGATTTTTCTAAGACATCATCATGTCATCTGCAAAAAGAAAGAATTTATCACCTCATTCCCTATTCTAATTTTTTTTTATTTATTTTTCTTCTATTATTGCTATTCTTAAGATTTCCAATACAATACTGAATAATATTGATGCCAGTCGGTATCCTTGTTTCCCACTGATTTTACTGGGGAGGCTTTTGGCTTATCTCTATTACAAATAATGTTTGCGGTTGGTTTTAGATAAATGCTTTTTGTCAATTTAAGGGAAAAAATCTGTTCATACCTATACTTTCAAGTGTTTTTAATAGAAATGAGTGCTGAACTTTATCAAAAACTTTTTGTGCATCTATGGATATAAGTATATGATTTTAAATTTTTATTATTGATAGAATCAATTATGTCAATAGTTTTCCTTATATTAAACCATCCCTGCATTCCTGGTATAAATCTCAATAGGTTATAATGTATAACCTTTGTAATATATTGTTATAATCTTTTAGCTCATATTTTATTTAGGATTTTTACATACATATTCATTAATTAAACTGGTCTATAATTTTCTTTCTCTGTTTTTACTCTTCTTGGTTTAAGTATCGTTGTCATTTATTTCATAAATGGAGTTTGGTAGGATCCCTTCTTTGTCTATTATTTCACATAATTCATTTAATATTTTAATTAGTTGATATTTAAATATCTGATAGAATTCACTTGTAAATCCATCTGAACCTGGTGCTTTTGTATTAGGAAGTTCAGGACATACGAAAATGTAAAGCAACATAGGAAAAGGAGAGCGATTTAGAATGGCAATAACACTCAGAACACAGCATTTCTAAGCTGAGGAGGAAACAGCTGGCTCCAGAGTGTCACTCTCACTTCCCCCAGACTTCTTTCACTCCACTCATAGGCTAAACCCTTGCTCACTTGAAGAACCTAGAAACACTACTATGGGACCTCCTCACCCTTGCTACTTTTTCTGTTTTCTCCTTTAATTTCAGTTCCCCGGCCGAGTCTCTGTAGCTAGAATGAAAAACTCCTCTCATCCAGAAGCAAAGATATGGTTCAGTGAATGGTGTTCATGAATAGAATTTAGATGTCCAAATCAGGGCTTAAAATATTGGAACAGACTCCATGTATCTAACAGGTACAGTAAAAATGTTGACAATGAGGCAGCTAGGTGGCACAGTGAGTAGAGCACCGGCCCTGGAATCAGGAGTACCTGGGTTTGGATCCAGCCTTAGACACTTCACACAAAAATAAACTAGCCATGTGACCTTGTGCAAGACACTTAACCTCCCCCCTCCAAAAAGCAAAAAATAAAAAAAATAAAATAAAAAGAATGTCGACAAGCTGTCGTCTCAACACTAGAAGGCAAATTTGATTTCATGGGTAGTACTGTGACTTGAAGGGATGAGAACCTATGACTGGTTTATCGCTCTACATATATATATATATATATATATATATATATATATGTCCACTTATTCAAAAGAATTAACCATAGTTGGGAGGAAGAGTAGGGCAACTCTGTATATTACCAGATACTCACATAAGAAAATTCAGGAATCATAAGAGGAAAGCATAGTTAAGAGTATTTGGATGAATTTCAAAGGAGACAAAAATAGAAATGATTTTTGTCATGAGAACATACTATAGACTACCTATACAGACAGAAAATCCATGAGGATTGGGGGAAACATCTCAAGTATGGCACTGATTTATGGTATTGTAACCGCAAGGGACTTCATTTATCCACATATCTTGCTAGTTCAAATGAACTATATCACCAAGTACTGAAAGAACCAAGGATATTATTGCTAAGCCAGCATCAAAAATGTATGAAAGATATAAGTAAAGGGATTGGACATGTTCTGTTTGACATATTCATTAATGAAATTAGTCTATAATTTTTTTTCTCTGTTTTTACTCTTCCTGGTTTAAGTATCATATTTATTTCATAAAAGGAGGTTGGTAGTATCCATTCTTTGTCTATTATTTCAAATAATCTATTTAATTATGGAATTAGTTGATGTATAAGGATGTTTGATGTAGCTATAGTCCATGTAGCCATGATATATACTATAGTCTACATATGACATAGCAATAGTCTAGATATGATTATGTATGATGTAGAGTCACAGTCCAAGGCAAAAATAGGGACAATAGGTGGGAGTTACAAAGAGCCAGATAATGGTTTGATTAGAGAAAGTGGCAGAATCAGAGTAGTTTAGCTCAAATCCCAGCTCTTTAATTACCTTTTTTACTTCGGCAAATCCCATGACCTACTTGGCTTTAGTTCCTTCATCTAAAACATAAAGATGGGTGTTCTAGATTATCTCCAAGGTCCCTTGTGATTTTAAATTCAATTAAAATTTATGGACAGTATGACTACAGTCATCCAAAAGTGAAACAGACTGCTTTGGGAGGTAGTGTTTTCCCCTGAATTGGAGGAAGTTTTCAAGTTAAGACTGGATGACTACTTGTTGAGTATGCCCCTTCCAATTCTGAAATTCTATGATATATCTACTAGTGAGAAATGCAGCCTGAGCAATAAGACAAGCTTTCTACAAGCTGAGAAGGGGATTTCCTGGGATCTCCTTCCTATCTGCCATCTCTGGCAGTCATCTCCAGCCTTAGGAGTTGGCTGGAAGGAAAGATATTTCTAGGCTTCACTATGAAAACATGAAATCTAAGGACCTAGGGGCAGAGATGCAGGCTGAGATCCAGGAGGGGTTTGCCTTCCTTTCTTTGAAGCATCAGCAACCAGGACCTCTGGCAAAGGTCTTCAGGGAAACTATGGGTTCTTCTGAGAGAACAACGAGGCTCAAAATTGTGTTTATCATAGAGAGAGTGAGATTATAATCTACTTTTAGGTTTTATGTAAACTAGATATATGGGAGCAAAACACATACACACACATACCACCTACATTTGCATCAATACAGGCAGATGTGATCTGTTATCATTACAGAGCAGGTTGGTAGGTGTGTATAAAAATGTGAGGCAACTTGTCATGGCCTTTCCCAAAGGCCAAAGTTTTATTTATTTGGAAAGAAAATTAAAAGAGAAAAAAGATATATACAGCTATGAGGAATGGAATAAAGTCATATTTTAACCCTCACAGAATTTAAAATCTAAGAAGAAAGAAAAGCCCAGGAAAAAATAATTATAATACAACATATAATATGTTTAAAGCATAGGAGACTCCACAAGTTTAGAGAAACTGGAGAACAGGGAGAGAATTTCCTTATAAGCACACTGTATCTTGCAGGATCAAAAGTTTTGCTATTTAAACTCCAAGAAAGAGGACTCCATTTCTTTTTTTTTTAATAAACATTGTAGATTAACATTTTGTAATGCTTTACATGTTCAATTTTATATTTTTCACAGCATTTTCACTTACATTATCTTTTATTTTTATTTTTTGATTAATTAATTTTTAGTTTTCAGCATTCACTTCCATAAGATTTTGAGTTCTAAATTTCCCCCCCTCCCCTCTCCTTTCTCCAAGACAGCGTGCAATCTGATATAGGCTCTACATATATATTCATATTTAAACTCCAAGAAAGAGGACTCTATTTCTTGTTCACAGATTTTGTTTTTGGTTTTATTTTAGTTTTGTTTTCTGAAGAGAAGTTGCCCATTAATGGCCTTAAATGGCATCGATCAGTACTAGATTTCAGTTTTATTCCTAAACTTGGAAGCCAGGAAGTCATAGAAGCATGTGTTTCAAATGCTACAAAACATGTTATCTAATTCTTTTTTTTTCCTTTTAATTGGTGTTTCACAGTACTTGGAGCCAGGTATTTAAAATACATCACAGCAAATTCATTTCCTTATGTAACCAGTCCGGGAAAACACCAACAGGAACTGAACCATTATGTTTCACATTTTAATGAGCTACCAGGAACGTGTCCAAATGGCACCATTTCTCTGAAACTCTTCCAGGTGACATTCCCCCAGCTGCTCCCACCAGATCTGCCTCCTTCCACATATTCACCCCATCACAATTTGCTAATCAATTAGCACTGCTAGTTGGCAGGGAGCCCTTGAATCCCTATATCTCATGACTGGATCACTGGCTTTCAGTCTCTCCATTCCCCAATCCATCCTCCATACAGCCCATGAAATGATCTTTCTGAAGCATTCTGCTGCTTCTCTGATTAAGAGCCTTCTGAGCCCTATTGCCTCTGGGACAAAATGCATGGTTGCATTTAAAGTCCTTCACAGTGTGCCTCTAGCTACTTTCCATGCTTCTTTCATCTAACCCTCCAGTCTCACACATTATATTCCAGCTAAATTGACCTTCTTGCTTTTCACTGAACTCAGCACTCCATTCTCCAATCCCAGCCTCCATGCCTATCAGTAGCCTCTTTCCCATGCTTGAAATCTACTCTATCTCTACCAGCGCACTACGATCCTTAAGTTCTTTGAAGGTTCGACTCATATACAACTTCCAGGACGCCTAACTTATTAGTGTTCTCTCTCCTCCAGTAGTCACTTGCTACTGGGATTACATATTTCTACAAGCTGTTTCCTCCATAGAATGTAAACTCCTTGAGATCAGGATCTACTTTGTTTTTGTATCCTCAGTTCTTCACAGACACTGTTTTTTGTTTTATAATTAATCAGAATGGATTAATCTCCTATCTTTCCTTCAAGTAAGGAGCTATCTTTTTTCATATTGGGGGACCTAAGCCACAAACTTCTTCAAGATAAGCAATCAGCTGAGCATAATGTGAAGTCTTCTTGATTTTATACTTTGTGCTCACACTGAACCCTGTTTTCTCCCTAGCTTCCTTGATTATCTTTTATCTGGTCCATAATATACAGATACTGAATGAGTAATAACAGTTCACTAAATTCACTATCTTTTCAACAACAATGTAAAATAGTTAGCAAACATATCATCAGCCCCAATTTATGGGAAAAAAAAGAATGAAACTATGGTTTAGAGAGACTTAGGAACTTATTGTCACTCAACTAGAAAGTTGGCAGAGCCAGAATTTAAACGCAGATCTTCTGCCAGCCAGTGCTCTCTCTGCTGTATCATGCTCTCTCTTATTATGCTGTGCCTTGTGTTGTGATATCAACATAGCACATTCATGGAAGATACAGAGCTTTATATATGTGATTCAGCATGGCAGAGGGAGAAAAAACTCAGAATGACGTATATTGTAACCACTCTTGCTTTTATTTTCAGTTCCACATTCTCTCCCTCCCTCTACCCTTTCTTTGTCATTGAGAAGGCAAGAAATACAATACTTATCACTACTAATTTTAAGGGAATCCTGATTTTAAGTACTTCCTCTGATACATACTGACTCTGTGGTCCCGGGCAAGTCATTTAACCTCTTAGTCACACAAAGTGGGGGAAGGGAGGGGGAGGAGAGCAAATTTCCAAGACTTGAATTACAGAACATTGAGAAAACATCTTATTCTCTAAAATAATAAAATCACCTGGTTCAGATTATAATAAAACAATCTATTTCCAAAGTGCCAATGAGTGAGGATTTATGTATATGAACTGTACTCTGACCCCACCCACTTCCTAGATTAACAGCTAAGCAAATGAAATCTCAACCTACCCTACCCCTCCAATACTTCAAAGGTATCATGATGCTAATCTGATATTTTTTTACTCTCCATCCTTCTTCACAGTTATGGACTATGGGAATTAAGGAATCCTTGGTAGGGCTCTGTCTGCATACTACTTATCAGGTCACTGGAAGTTCTTGCTCTTAGTTTTTTCCTTCAGGGTAGCTTTAGGAGCATGACTAGCTATCATTTTTCCTCATTATATTCCCATGTGATAGAACTTTGGAAATTGTGCAACTTCATTGGGTGGTACTAGTAACCTCATTATTTCTGTGGGGAGAACTGCCTGCGTATGGTCGGTTTTATCCTCTTTACTGTGGGTTAAAAACATTCCTGGGAACCAAAATTGGACTGCCTTAAGTTCCATGTAAGTATTTAACGTTCTCTTGAAATACACACGAAAAGAAAAAGAACAGAACAGGACTTACGCAGTACATTTACGTAAGGTGATCTAGCTCACTGATGAGACACTTTAAAAAAATTCTTAAGGAGAAAGTCATGCTTTAAAAAAAAGGAAAATAGAACACATTGCTTCCATGGACTGAAGATTTCATGTTTGAGCTGGTATCCACTAAGTATATATTTGGTTTTTCAATGCAAAAGTAGTAATGTCTATAGAACAGCATAGTACACCTCGGTATAGAAGGGACTACTATCAGAGAAGCAATTAGGAGAAAAATGAAGACATAGGCATGTACCCCTTTGCCACGTTTCCTACTTAAATATGTGTCTCAATACATTTATACTTTAAGTTCACTAAGTGTGGAAGGTGAATCGTACCCAGCTGTTCTTCCTATACCACTTTAATCAATACCCTTTTCTAAAAACTAATTCAGTGTGTCTGATAATCAACAGAGAGCATACAGCATAGGGGCTTGTAAGTAACATGACCAGAAATTCCAGCCCCTTTGGGATAACCCTAGAAGCCTAAGGGGAAAAGTCATCAGTTGTTTCCCGAGGATCTTGCCTACCAATTCAAATAACAATGGGATATTAGCACAGAGTGGGTCCTGCTATGGACATATTACTCATTCCAGAAGATTGTTGTGAGAAAAATATGTTGTAAATTTTTAAACATATAAATTTGAGCCATTTTTAATGATTGAGAAAGGTACTTCAGAATTTTATGGTGTTTTAGTCATCATTATTGTTTTCCTGTAGATGCCCCAAAGTTCCCGTTAAAAGAGTTACAGCTACATGCCCTACTTCCTTAACCCCCAACCCCCACCAAAAAAAAAAATTCTTGGTGGCCAACCTGCCTGGGAATTTCTTTAAATTTATCTTAGTCAACAAACAGAATTCATTGTCATTTTCTATACTCAAAAGTTTTCCTTATTGGTAAGGCTTGGGTTATTCTTCACTCCATTAATATAACCTTCAAGATCCCAGAGTCCTCATCATGTCCTACTGAGACATTAGAGGAGATATTTATTGGTTTTTAAAACTTTTCAGTTAAAAAGGGGGGCAAGAAAGCTTCAGTCCCAACACAACCTCCATAACAGGAAAACTTTTTTTAAATTTAATTTTATTGAAAGGAGACTACTTTGCATAGGTCAAGGTGAGGTTAAAATCTTGAAGTTCAATAGTTGTGCCTACTTCTTTTCTACATTGACACTGCCATTATATGGGCCCTTGGTGGATGGCAGATAAAGGTCACTTGAAAACTTCCTAGTGTTGTTCCTTCCTTTCCACCAACTTGAAAAGGCATCTAGGTGGTTCAATGGATAGAATGCTGGATCTGGAGTCAGAAAGACCCAAGTTTGAATTCTAAAAGTGAGTCAGACATTTCTAGGTCCCTGGAACTTTGACCAAGTCACTTAACCTCTCTCTCTCAGCTTCAGTTTCCTTATCTGTGAAATGGGACGATTTGTTATAAGGATCAAATGACGTAATATGTGTAATGCTTCGTTAACATAAAGTGCTTTAAAATGCCATTTTCATTTTCCCCACTATCATCATCATCATCATCATCTTAGTCATAGGAGGCCAACTACATTTTGTCATTGGCAATTCTATGTGTAGATAAGCTTCAGCCTTTTTTTCTTCTTCCAGTCTTCCTCAACTATTTCAACCCATCAGTGTTGTTACTTTCCTTTCCTAACTTTCTGTAATATTTTACATATTACTTTCTAATTGTTTCATGTATATGTGCCATAGCTACTCATCAAGGGCCAGAACTATGCAATATACAGTGGTTCTGTTGTTTCTTCTAAGTACATACTAGGTGTTTAATGCATTTTTCATTAATTGAGAAAAATAGCAGCTTTGTCTCCTTGCCAATGTTGGGTGCCATGTCAATCAATTGCACTTCACTACATGGGAGTCAGCAGAGTCAGCACAAAGGGCAGTTTATAGAGTTATAAGGCTCTCCAAGGACTCTTTGTAAACTTGTATAGTTTTATACTTTATTTAGATGCATAAATGCAGGTCAATGTATCATTGACTATAGTCCTGGACTCAGAAATATTTTTGGTTCCTATTGCCAAACAGTAGTTGGTTAGCAAAACATGAAGAAATTGTACTCTAGAATGTTATTATGGGAAAAGAGGCAACTTTTAACTGTCCACTGGATTGAATCCCTCACAAACCAACCTTCTTTTGCTGTCCATAAAGTTTAAAAGAGAGTAGATTAAAAGGCAGAATAGAGTGACTTGGGCAAGTCCCTTAATCTCCTTGGTCCTCAGTTTTCTTTATCTTTAAAATGAGAGAGTTGGACAAGATGACCTCTAACGTCTCTTCCAGTTCTAGGTCTATGATCCTATTATGATAAGGTCTATAACCATTTTTTTTTTCAAATAAAATTCCATCCTCATTATACTAGTCCATCTGGAGGCATCATTTCAACCCAGCATACATCTAATAAATTTCCTCCAAATATAGTACATGGTGTTAGGTATTAGAACAGATGCAAAGGTCAGCTATATGAACATATGGAGAAGACAGGTCTCTAAGTTTACGCATTTTACATTTATTTTGAGATACTGCAATTATGCTTTTCTCATAGAGCACAGCATCTTCTTTGATATAGACACAACATGCTGAGCAGTCTTTTGCCATTGTCTCCCATATCACACAATTAGTTCCAAAGTTCTTTAGAGAGGCCTTGAGATTGTCTTTATATCACTGCTTCTGACCTCCATGTGAGCACTTTCCTTGTGAGAGTTCTCCATAAAATGGACTTTTAGGCCAACATACATTTAGCATTCAAACAATATGGCCAGCCCATCAGAGTTGCACTCTCTGCAGCAGAGTTTGAATGGTTGGCAGTTTAATTCGAGAAAGGACCTCAGTTCTAAGATAAATCAAATGTAAGAAACTCAATTTCCTGGCATGGTGCTGGTATATTGTCCAGGTTTCACAGGCATATAATAATGCAGTCAGCACAGTGGCTCTGTTGACCTTCAGTTTGGTAGGCAGCCCAATACCTCTTCTCTCCTACACTTTCCTTTGGAGCCTAGCTCTGAGGTTGTGTGCATCAACCTCATCATCTAGGTGTACATGGCTGGAAAGAATACTGCAAAGGTATGTGAACTTATCCACAGGATTCTGTATTTCTCCATTTGCTATAACTGATGGTTCCGCATATGGATGGTGTGGTGCCGACTGAAGGAGAACCTCTGTTTTCTTGGTGTTAATTGTTAGGACCAAATTAGCACAAGCAGAAGAAAATTGATCCTTACTTGATGTATCTCACCATCAGAGACTGCAATGAATGCAAAATCATCTGTGAACAAAGAGTCATGCACCAACTCTCCCTCCACTTTAGTCTTGGCTTGTAGCCTGTTCAAATTAAATAATTTAGGGGCAGCTAGGTAGTGCAGTAAGTAGAAAGCACTGACCCTGGAGTCAGGAGGGCCTGAGTTGAAATTCAGCCTCAGACACTTAGCACTTACTAGCTGTGTGACCTTGGGCAAGTCACTTAACCCCAACTGTCCTACCTTTCCTTCTCCAAAAAGACCAAAAAAAAAAAATGACAGCAAATTAAATAAGTTATCATCAATGTGGTAGCTAACCCTGATGCTGTTTTTGTCCCTGTTGAAAGGGTCTGACATCATAGAAAACATCATGCTAAAAAGCACAGGGGCAATCACATAGCCCTGTTTCATTCCATTGGTGACTGGAAAAGTTTGAAAGCATGCTGTCAAGAAACTGACATACAATACTGATGAACTTCTCCAGGCAACCAAAATTTGTCATAATTTTCCACAAGCCCTCATGACTGACAGTGTCAAAGGCCTTCATTATTATAGATGAATGTTGTGTACAGAACTTGCTTCTGCTTCTGGAATTTCATCTGGAGTTGTCAGGCAACAAAAAACAATTATTAACTATTCCTTTCTGAAGCTACACTGGTTCTCAGGTAGATACCATCTTTCCAGGTGAAGGATTGGCCAACTAAGGAAGACTAGCAAGAATCTTGCCGGCAATGATTAAGAGAGACACACACATATACCCTGTGATTGTCATAGTACAACCTATTTCCCTTTCCTTTATAGAGATAGATAATGGAGGCATCTTTGAAGTACCAGAGGATAACCTGCTCTTGCCATATAACCTGGAAAATTTGGGTCAGCTTTTGTGTAAGCACTGTAAATCTAAAAATCTTAGCTGTAAAAGAATCAGCACCAGACACTTTGCTACACAAGAAGAGCCTAATGGCATTCAAAACCTTTTATTCAGTTGGAAGTTCTTATAGAGAGGGATTGACTTTGACCTGAGGTATATATGGTCAATGGCTTCAGCATTGATTGATGATAGGATGTTTTTAATACTATTTTAATACTATAAAAGTGTTCAGCCCATCTCTCCAGGATCATGTCGTTATCACTGGCAATGTAGCTTCAGCAACATAGTGTAGTCTTTGGCCCATAAATATCCATTAGCATATGATAAAAGTGTTTTGGACTGTTGCTATCAGTGCTTAACTGAATTTCATCTGCCTTCTTACTTAGTCAAGAAGTCTGCATCTCTCTAAGCTTCATTTGCACTTTACTTTTGATGGAGTTAAAGACTTCCTTCTTAGAGATGAACAAACTATCCTGCTGGCAAAACTTGTAGAGTTCCTGTTTTTCATTTAACAGCTTCTAAATTTTCCCATTATTTTTGTCAAACCAATCTTGATATTTGTGAGTGTTTTGACCCAGGTAAGTAAATATGGTGATGTACACCAAATCTCTGAAAGCTGTCCACTCCTTTTCTGCTCCACTGTTGACAATCAGTCTTCCAGTTGGCTCAGCTTCCCCTCCAAGTTAGCAACAAACTGCTCACTCTTGGGGAAGTCCTCTAATCTGTCGATATTAAGTCTTCTGGTAGTCATCTTGCCTTGGGACCACCACTTTTATTGAATATGAATGTTTAGCCGGAGAGGATAAATCTATAATTGGTCCAGCACTCAGTATCACACATGATCCTTCTTCACTCTCAAATCCTGTCTCTTCTCCTTACAATGGCATAGTCTCTTAAATGGCAATGTTTGCTACAAGGTGCAGCCATGAAGTTTTACTATGTTTAAGTAAGCAGAACACAGTGTTGGTGATGAGGAGTTCATGAGATACACAAGTCTTCAGTAGTAAGTGACCATTGCTATTGCTGTTTCTGACTCTATTCCTTCTAACGACTCCTTGCATTGTTTTATAGTTTGTGCCCACTCTGGCACTAAGGTGACCCAGAATTATATGCCTGTCCTCTTTTGGCACATTGATAATGAGGGTTTCCAGGTCTCCATAATTTTTCTTCTTTGACCTCATCAGGATTCAACATGATGGGAGCATATACACTAATGATAGTGACATAGTACTTTCCTAAAAGTGGCAATCACATTGTCATGAGTCTGTCATTCACTCCTTTTGGTAGGCACATAAGCTTGTTAACTAGATTAATTTTGATTGCAAAACCTATGCCAGCTTCACAGAACTCCACATCACTGCACTCACTCCAAAAATTGTGTATTCAGCTTCAACTTTGGTAGGCTGACTTTCATTTGTCAGTCTTGTTTCACTCAGGGCTGATATTTGGATACCATATCTACTGAGTTCTTTTGCAATCACAGCTATTCATCTTTAGGTCTACTGAATTTAGTATTGTACACAAATGTGTACACATTTCATGCACTAATGGTGAGTGGAATCATCTTTGCCAAAGTTTTTGTACAGTTTTCTGTGTTTTGACCACAAGGTAAGATTCCCCTGCCATGGCAAGCAGGATAGGTTTGGGTAAAGCAGACAGTTTCTAAGGTACCTTTTCTATCACCTTCCCTGGGTCAGGAGGTAAGCAGTATAGTCCTTCAAAAATGCCGCTCAGACACCAGATGGTCGCCAAATCCCACTGTTGCTTCAGTCCAGTAAGATGACCCTATATCCTGGGCTGCCTATGTGCTCTATATCTCCCAGTGTACGCAAGCCAGTTGCTTTGTCACTTGCCTGTCACCACAGGACTTTGAGGTAAGTGAAAATGGTAAAATGCTATTGGTAATGCCTTTTGACTGCAGCATAAATTGGATTTAGGTGAATCAGAATTTTTCAAAGTAGTTGGCCTCACTTTCTCTTACAGAGTAACTGAAATCCAGTGGCAAGACGAAAGCCAAGATGACTGGTGATGGCTCAGGATGCAGTGGATGACTTTGGCACCTTAAATGTCTAACCAAGATCTAAGTGTATAAAGCTAAGCATGAGCAGCTTTCCAGAGGACTGCTGCTATGAACAGCTTCAAGGTTCTGATTACAGAGTATAGTGAATTTATATTTATTCAGTATTTATTTAGTAATAATGATTTATTACTAAATAAACTAGTGATCCTTCTAGCAATTTATTTATTCTATTTATTCAGTAATAAACTAAGACAAAAGATGGACAGAAACCAAAGTACAGCATTCACAATGTTATGACATAACAACTTATCGCTAAAGTAGCCACATAGACTTAAGCAAATGATATCATCCATTAAGTCCTTAACTTAACCATCCTTAAGGAGCAGGCTGCCTTAAGGGGAATAAAGTAAAAAGGTCAAAGTTATCCACCCTGGGTCAAATAAATCATAATCTTCTCAGTCAGCATTAGGTACCCAAGAAGAGGTCTTTTCATCTTAACTCGAGGCTGGCTCTCAGATTCCATGGTTCCTCTTCCATGGTCCCAGCTCCTGTCTGAATCTACCCAACTGTCACCTGGATTCAAAGGCAGGAAGCTCTCAGCTCCTTGTCCAGTTCCCATTCCATATGGAAACTCAGTGTCCAATCCACCTCAAGTCCTTCACAGTTTCTGTTTCTGGGAAGACAAAGCTTAAAAGAGCCACAATAACATGGATTGCTAGAAGGATCACTAGTGGTGTCCTTCATGGAAAAAGGAGAGTAAGAAAAGGGAAGTACAAGGTATTGTGTTCATTTTGGACCTCACATATCCTTGTGAGCTGCTTAATTTATAGGCTCCACTAGTATTCTGAACATTGTTAATAATAGGAAGCTGACACCAGAGACCTTCCTCTTCTACAGTGAATAAAGAATTTAGCTTTGGGGGCGGCTAGGTGGCACAGTGATTAGAGCATGGGCTCTGGAGTTAGGAGGACCTGAGTTTAAATCTGGCCTCAGACATTTAACACAAAAACTAGCCATGTCACCTTGAGCAAGTCACTTAACCCCAAATACTCTACCCTCCCCCCTCCAAAAAGAAAAAAAAAAAAGAATTTCGCTTTAGGAGCAAATAAATAGTATAAAAAAAAATCCCCAGGGATTGAAGGAGTAAGGGCATCTCCTAAACTGCTGAACCTATACCCCTAGAGCAATTTACTCACTTAGATTGACTCACTAGCTCATGAAAGCTCTGAGATGATATCTACAATGAGGTGGTCTAGGATTCCTCCATAATTTCATCCATTTCACCTATGATTTTATCAGTGTGGGAACTCCCTTCACCAACCTAGATTACAACCTATGTATAACTTGTAGTTTTCTAGAGTAGACTGAGATTCAATTGGGTTAAGTGACTTGCCCTTAGTCAAAAACATAATGTGTCAGAAGTAATGTCTGAACATAATTCTTTGAGACTTTATATGCCATTATCTCCCTTTAATTCTTTCATAAATATTACTTCATAATCAAGCATAAGTAAAAGTAACATTAAACCCTTAATAGAATTAAAATAAAATGAGGACTGGGTATATCAAACTGGGAGGAGGATGGATAAAAGGGGAGGAGACAGGGAGATCAGTTAGGAAGCTATTATAGTAATTCAGGAGAGAGGTTATGAAGGCCTGAATGAGGTGGTAGCTGTCTAGATTTTGAGAAGGAGACAGACATGAGATATATTGCAGAGGCTGAATTAATAAGGCTTCACACAACTGATCAGATGTGAAAGGTGAAAGAGAAAGAGAAAGTCAGGGATGACTCTTAAGTTTATAAATAGGGATCATGGGAAAGACAGTCATGCTTTTTTATATAAACAATATGTACAAATAGAAAAATAAGCTCTATTTATATCCAATGTCTTAAGCTATATTCACATCCAAAATACTATTATTGTAAAATTTACTACTACTAATGAAGAACCATCCTTATTTTTACTTCCTCTGTTATAATATCAAATACTATAATTAAGTATAACATTATTATGATTTGGTTTTATTAGTTAGCAGGATAAACCTCTCGAGTAGGAGAGTATGTTAGCTACTTCAAAACCCAGGGGTTACAGCACCTGAAATTCCACCATTAGCCATTTATTCCCTTGGATTAGACATTGCCCTCTCCTTTAGCAGGTTCTCTTTTAAAATGTAAATATGCCTGTGAAGGATCACACAATGTAGGTTGTATTCCCTTTGCCCCTAAAAAATCATTTGTATCAAACCATGATAGAATTCATGTGATTGTGTGTGTGTGTTTACCTATCTATATTTTCAGGTGGTAACCTGAAAGATAGGTAGAGAGGGAGTAGTATTAAAGTTCAACACTGGAAATCACAATTAAATATGATATTTAACAAGTTCTGTGACCCTTAGCGAGTCATTTAACCTTAGAGTGTTAAGCAATTCTCTAATAAATTCTGTATAAATTATACACCTCCTGTCTGTGTAGGTGGAGGGAGTTCCCACACCAAGGAAATCACAGGTCTCAGATTACTGACCTACATTATAATTCATAGTATCATATTTAAGTGATAAGAGGAATTGAATGAGAATGAGCTGAGTCCCTTTGGCAAAGACAGTGTGAGATAATAGAGTCAGGACCATAAGATTTACAACTGAAAGGTACCATAGATCTCATCTGGTACAACCTCCTCATTTTCCAATGAGGAAACTAAGACTTGCATAGGTCAAGTAACTTGTCCAAGGCCACATAGGTGAGCCAGTATTTGAGCTAAGGTCATTAACCTTCATATCCAGTTCTGATTTCGCTACCTTGGCAGTATGATATGATGAAAAAGGTCATTCAACTTCAGATTTTGAAAAATCTACCTGGATCAGAATCCTACCTTGGAAAATAAATGGCTCTGTGACCTTGAACAAGTCCTTTTACTTACTGGAGCCTTGATTTCACCTGTGGCAATAACCAATAGCACAGGGTTATTGTGAAAATCAATCCAGTAAATATTTATTAATCACCTATGTGGTATAAGCATTATACTAACTGCTGGAGATACAATTAATAGAAAGATAGTCCCTCCCCTCAAAAAGCTTACGGTCCAATGGGGGCGGGGGGGAGGGAGAGAGACAAGACACAAAAGGAGGTAGGAAAGGAAAGGTGAGGGACATTAGGGGTTCTAAGGCATGGAAACCACAGAGCAGCAGATGCAGAGTGAAGTGAGCTGAGTACGGTTTTTGCATTCCGTAAAGGAAAGCATTGGAAGTAGTTTGGTCCGCCACTTTTTAGAGGGGAGAAGAGGCTTGAGGGAGGTGATTATCAGTCAAGGCTTGACTCAGCAGCATGGTCTTGAGATTAGAGGTAATAAGTTTTACCTAGGTGGTATCTTGTTTTATGGAGTTGAAACCAGGAAGAGCACCAAATGCAGAGTGGAGTGAACCTATTATTGAATATGTGAAGCATAAACAATACTTCATATAAATATGATTAAATGTCACCATTAACATAAGTATCACACTGTTGACTATCTGAGAAATGTTGACAAGGGTAGAAGAATCAAGTTTATTTTCACAATGATTAGACTGCCCTGTGGCAATATTCTTCCACAGAAAAAAGATAAATCAGGTATATGACTGTATATGTCTACATAGGTAGCAGAAATATAAGAAGGCCTCCAGTTTACCAGTGAGGAAGATCTATTTTTTGGAGGCTCTGTGAGAAGATGTAACTGTATCACACAAGATGAAACTGTATTAGTTATGGTCTACACTTTAGAATAGGAAGGCAGCCACAAAGATGAACTCATAGGCCCCAGGGAAGCATTGCCTTGTATCTGAATAATCTACTCATACTTACCTATTCTGTGCAACTCTTACCCATGTTCTCCCAGAAGTCTGATTTGGCCTTCCTCACTTACTACAAACATTATTAGGGTACCAGTGGAGTACTGCGACTGTCTACTCACATCATGCCTAAAACCTGCCATGTTATTTCCCATTTTCCCTTTTGATCTTCTAATTCCTTGATGTCCTTTACTTCTGTTCTTCT